>NC_064616.1:38248181-38551212 GCF_023898315.1 Schistocerca nitens
CAGTATATTCAGAGCAGAAGCCAGAATTTTGAGCTGAAGAAGGAGAGGGGTCTGAGCTCATAGAAACAAGGAAAATTTTGTATCATCGTGCAGTCTCCAAATTCTCAGACGTAAACAAAGATGTTTTCTTAATCTGTTATAATATCAACTATGATAGCGTGAAAATTTTCGAAATAGTTAAGTATGAAAGCCATCTAACAAAGATTTTTTAAAATATCTTTTAGGGACAGGAGTAGTTCTGGGGGTAGGGGGAGGGCTGTAGCCCCACTACCCCCTTCGTGGATTCGCCTCCGTCAGTGATATATTCACTGGAAGGCGGCTAGCGATAGTAATTTTGTACTTTGTATTTATATATAAAGGTTGTTCAGTTCTGAAACGGCGATATATCATCTCTTCAGGTTTTCCTACAAGAACGGTGTTTTGTGTGAAACGCCTTATTCGTAATATCTTTGGGACAGTTGGTCCAACCGTCACAACTCTAACGCATTTGTAAATAAACGCCATATAAACGATAACTAAAACTAAACTAAACTCCGTCCGAACAGGCCTTGGAAGGCCCAACGATACCGACCGGCCGCCTTGTCATTTTCAGTCCACAGGCAGCATTGGATGCGGATATGGAGGGGCATGTAGTCAGCACACCGCTCTCCCGGCCGTATGTCAGTTTACGAGAACGGAGCTTTATTAGCATCAATATTGTAATGAGTTCGCATACGTTAGAAGTTTAGTTTAAATCAGTGTATGAATCAGCGTTAAGATCAAAATTGTAGGTCACAGTATTTGTGTATTCCGTAATGGTTTATAAATAAATTTGGTTGCTGTTGTTTCAAGTTGACTGTTCAAATTATAATTTAAAACGAAGTTCTTGATCACTTAAGGAGATTGATGAATTTTAATGAAATGAAAGATGCTTTAATAAAATTTGAGATGGAATTGAGGACCTTGAATTGAGAATGGTTTGAAGTACTGAAGGAATTTTAACTTCGTTTCAAATAAGCGTAAATTTAAATACAAGAAAGTAGTAGGAGGAAGATAGCTATTGTCAAAAGAAGCCTCAACCCGATTAACTTCATAAGTTATTCAACCCAACGTTAAGATACTCCTACTCTGTGGTAGTAAATCTTATATTAAAAGACTGAGCTGCGTTTTGTTAGAAAAAATAGCAATAAATTATATTAGAAATTTAAATCGTTTGGCAATAAAGTGAAGTTTTCAAATTGTCAAATAAAGAAAAATTTAATTGAGCATTTCAGTATTTCATGAGAACGTGCGCTATACATTTTTAAGAAACGCTTTTCTTGCTTAGTTTTATAGGCGAAATACTATTTGTGTGAAGCCCACCCGGAAGCAAATTATGTACGGAAAATTAAAAAAAATTAATAAATCTGCTTTCAGAATAAACGAAAAACATGAACTTTTTTAGGTATTCTTTAACAAATCGGACTCCTCTTTCGATCAAATCCTGGCTACGATCTTAGTACAGGTTTTCAAAATTCGATGTAGCTGAAAACGAATAGTGCAAATGAAAAACATAGAGATTGTAATAGTAAAACAGACAGTATCGATGGGCCGACGTATATTCCACAACGGAAATTGTGACGTCGGTGATACGTGATGTTGGTGCATATGTACGAGTATGTCAACTAGAGGATGATCAGCTGCAACTAGACGGGAAGCGTTATACCACGAGGAGGAACGTGCAACTGTGGCGTAGGTTCAGAGCTAATGTTGGGAGGTGGAAATGGAATATGTTAGGATTTATTACAATAGCTGGGGTATACGCGTAGAATCAGAATCCGATGGGGCTGTCGTGGGCCCTGGATGTAGTGAGGTGGGAGACGTATCACACAGTAGCGTGCGTGTCGGACTAAACATAGGTATGTAGGTGAGAGAACGTGACGTGCGAGTGATTCTGACAGAATGTCACTATGACAATCAGAAAAAATAAGAAACGATGCGCAGTGTGATTCGTTGAAACTAGTGGAGCCACACAGAAATATGTTAGAGGGCTTCCTAACGGAATGAGGACTAGTTACCAAAAAGTCTGTCCGAATCGTGGTAGTAGATGACAACGAAAGGAAAGCTGGAGTCTTAAATGTCGCGTTTAAGAAACCATTCACGCAGGAGGATCGTACAGTCATATCGTCGTACAGGCTACCGTATGGAAGACGTAGTAACAGGCATGCTGGCGTTGAGAAGCGACTGAAAGAGTTGCAAACAATTACGTCGCCATGTCGGGATGGACTCCCAGTTCGGTTTTACAGAGAGTAATCTGCGCAATTGGCCCTCCTTACTTAGCTTGCGTTTATTACGAATTTCTCGCCATGCGCAAAGCCCTTGCGACAGGAAAAAGGCGCAGGTGGTCATCCTGTATATAAGAAGATTAAAAGAACGGACCTAAAAAATTACAGATCAATATCATTTACATCGGTCGGCTGCGGAATTTTTGAACGTTTTCGCAGTTTGAATATAATAAATTTCCTTGAATCAGAAAAGCATCTGTCCACAAATCAGCACGAATTTAGAAAGCAGCGCCAGCGCGAAACTCAGTTTGCCCTTTTCTCGCACGATATCCTGCGAACCACTAATGAAGGGCAACGGACAGATTCCATGTTCCTAGATTTCCGGAAAGCGTTTGGCACGGTGCGTTACAGCAGTCCTCGAAGGCGAGTGTTATCAGATACTAGGGCGTCGTAAGGTGTGTCACGTGGATGTGTAATAGAAATGCTCTTGTTCTCTACATAAACAAATCGTCTTATGGATAGCGTGAGCAGCAATCTGAGACTTTGTAGTATACGGGAACGTATCGTCGTTGAGTAACTGTAGGAGGACACAGCATCACTTAGATAGAATTTCTATTCGGTCTGATGAGTCGTAGCTTGTTCTACATGTAGAAAAATGGAAGTTAGTGCATATTAGTAGGAAAAACAAGCATGTAATGTTTGAACACAATCTTAGTGGTATAGCTCGTAGACACAGTGATGTCGATTAAATACCTAGGCGTGACGAAATAAAACGATATGAAATGGAAGTAGCGCGTAAGGTCGGTAGTAGGAAATGCTTATGGTCACCTTCGGTTTATTGGGAGAATTTTAGGAAAATGTAGCTAATCTATAGACAGAGGCATATAGATAGTCGTTTTCCTCGTATGGTGGCCTGCAGAGTGTGTATGTAGCTGTAGATGTAAATGGAGATGCATCTTGCAATATCCTCTTCATTCCTTGATAACTTGTTACCTCCGTGTATTTTGTACTATTTCCTTTCTTGATGTCCCTTTCTTTTGTTCTCAAAACATTTTATTTATATTCGTTAAAAAACATTTTGTGTCTAAACTAACGTCCTGAAAGATTCGGTTTGATTGTTTTGAAATATTATCTGTTCACTTTGTTCATTTGTTTCAATGTTTTGATGGAAGCTCATTGCGCATAAATAGTTCGTCAACGATTCTTCTAGATCTGACAATTTGATTAACACACAACCCGATTTTCAGCCTATAATGCCGACAGGCAGCCGTAGCTTAACTATAACGATGGTTTGGCAAAACAGCATTGTTCCCTCTAAACGGCCACATATGCTTCAATGTCCTATCCATATCGATCGGAGGTAATGTTTTTGTAATGTTATTGACGTCAATAAACGTCAATACCGACGAGACCTTAAACTCTACCCTTCCTCCATATTTGGTATATAATGAAAACGATTATTGACACGTGTTGATGCACTAGCTAGTAATCCATGGGTGACAATAAAAGTAAATATGTAAACATGTGATGAAAACATTTACAACTGTTCTTTAGCTTCACTTGCCACTCATTACCAGCACAAACATGGACTCTAGTTTATAACATTACACAAAGGGCCCTTCATTTTTATGACGTATTCACGGGTTCAGATCCATCAAGAACATAGTCGTAAAGAACTAAAACGTGAAAATGTCAAAGCGGTAGATGAGAGGAAAACATAATTTCATTTATGTAGCTGATTTGCATAGAGACGTCGCACACTAGGTAACGTGTGGGTAGTTCGCGTTTTTGGGATGTCACACCAACGGTGCGGCTATGTTCTCATGTGACGGGAAGAAACGCTTTGTGGGAGATATAAAAGTTTGTGACGGGGAACCGACTGTCCGGTCGTTTCCATGGCTACACCCCTCGCTGATGTGGCAGCGCCCCCTCAGGATTCCCGGCTCGTAAAACGCTTCTCCAGCGACGTTTATTTGACGTAACAGCCTGTGGATTAAATTAAACGCGCATTTGTCGTACTGCACGGACTTGTTTCAGAATGCAGTCGTCTGCCTTCTCATCCAAATCTTAAATAGCTCGAGCCGTGAAAGCCACTGCTACATGAGCTCGGTGTTGCCTATAAATTAGTCAGGAAAATTAGCATTCCATAGCTGTCGCTTAAAACAAGAGAAACATTAAGCTAGCAGCGAATGTCAGAGGTTAAACTTTTCAAACTCAAGACATGTCACGGTCCGTCTTCATAATTCAGAAATAAATGTGTGCTCCTGCAGATTTTACAACGCCTCCTCGAGATTCAGCTATTTTATGTTTGTATTTTGTTTCTAGTGACACACCAGAAAGTAGTAGGCTTCTTTCGGACATACTTTGCAACCATGTTATACAAATTTTCCATTTATTTTTTTATAAATCTGGCTGTACAACCGTGAGATAGCATATAAAACAAGTGTTGATTGAAGTATTGTCTGTGATTGTACTACGACAAAATAATACACATACGAAAAAGTATTTCCTTTAGTAAGATGCTGAACGCAGTTTAATATCGTACTTTGTGATAAAATAGTTTTATCCCTGTTTAGGTAATAAAGTTACATTTCTGGTTGTTTTTCCAATGTGTTCCACTTCTGAATTAAGTTTAAACAATGTTGGATCTTCGCCCACTGCAAATAATATGTTCTCGAGGTTTATAATGGCTTTTATGCGCTGATGTTCATATATCAGACTAGATGCCAATAATTTGGTAAATGTTATCGTAAACTAAGATTGCTGTTCTGAAGTCATCAGTCCGAAGACTGATTTGACACATCTCTGTACGCTAATCTATCTTGTTCAAGTCTTATCATATTTGGGGAACGCCGGCCGGTGTGGCCGTGCGGTTAAAGGCGCTTCAGTCTGGAACCGCGTGACCGCTACGGTCGCAGGTTCGAATCCTGCCTCGGGCATGGATGTGTGTGATGTCCTTAGGTTAGTTAGGTTTAATTAGTTCTAAGTTCTAGGCGACTCATGACCTCAGAAGTTAAGTCGCATAGTGCTCAGAGCCATTTGAACCATATTTGGGGAACAACTGCACCCTACATTCATTTTAACCTTCTTACTGTATTCAATTTTTGTCGTCTTCTACAATATTTCGCAACCACGCTGCCCTAAATTATGAAATTAACTATGCCCTGATGTTTCAGTATGCCTCACATCAACCTGTCTCTATGTTCTGTTAAGTTGTGCCTTCACACTTTGTTCTCCCCATTTTCATCCAATATACCTTCCAGTTCCTCGATATAGCCATCTAATGATCTACCTTCTTCTGTAGCACCACATTTAAGAAACTCATCTCTCCTTGCCTGTGCCATTTATCGTTCACGTTTCATCCGCATCAAATAATGTCAGAAAATAGTGCCCGAGCGGTTCTAGGCGCTACAGTCTGGAAACGCGCGACCGCTACGGTCGCAGGTTCGAATTCTGCCTCGGGCATGGATGTGTGCGATGTCCTTAGGTTAGTTAGGTTTAAGTAGTTCTAAGCTCTATGGGGCTAATGACCTCAGCAGTTAAGTCCCATAGTGCTCAGAGCCATTTGAACCATTTGAGTGTCAGAAAAGGCTTCCTAATGTATAAATTTACATTTAGTAGTAACATATTTATCTGTTGCAGAAAATATTTTCTTACTACTGGTAATCTGTATTCTATACGTTCCTTACTTCTGCCGTCACCGTTTATTTTACAGTCAAATTGCCAATAATCGTCTACTGTTTTCAGTGTCTCATTACCTAATTTAATTCCCTCTGCAGCATCTGACTGATTCCGACCATAATCCATTATCCTTTTTTTACCTTTATTTATGTTTGCCTTACACCTTCTTTTCAAGAGATTGCGCGAGAGGTTATAAATAGAATTTTTTTTATTCACGTCTGTCAATCAGCAGCTGTGAAGCACGTTTCAAGTATAGAAATAATCAGTCGTCAGCTGCACAACTGTTTATTAAATTAACTTCTTCACTAGTTTCAGCAAATGAATATGCCATCCTCAGAAGATCGTACGAGGGTTGCCCAGAAAGTAATGCACTGCACTTTTTTTCTTCAACAATTCTTTATTGAGCATAATGAGAATTAAACACACGAAAGGATGGTGTTTTATCTACACATCCTACTTTTACACATAATCTCCATCCCGTTCTATGGCCTTCCTCCAGCACGAAACAAGGGCGTGTATGCCCTGTCAGTACCAATCCTTGTCCTGGTGGCGGAGCCAGTGCTTCACTGCGTGAATCATCTCCTCAACTTCCTCAAAATGTCTTCCACGAATGGCATCCTTTAATGGCACCAACAGATGGAAGTCCGAGGGGGTTAGGTCAAGAGTGTCAGGTGTGACAGCCGTGGATGGTCTCCCCGACCGCTGCAGATCGTGGAGCTCCTCCGAACCGCCTCCTGATGACCTCACCCTCCGTGCCCAGCGAATGACTGTGCTTATGTCGACAGCAGATGCTCCATTGACTTTGCACAAGTGTTTGTGAATATTCCCCACAGTTTCATACTCTGCAGTGAGAAATTCAATGACGGCACGTTGCTTGTAACGTACATCACCTACAGACGCCATTTTGAAACTGTCCTGCAGCTACGCTCTCTGTCGGAAGTGACGGAAACTTGGTACGCTCACTCACGAGACGTCAAGTAATACATATGTAACGTTTCGCATTCGTAGCATTGTTTTCGGCTCAGAAAAAAATGCGGTGCATTACTCTCTGGGAAACCCTCGTGCAGTTGACCTTACATCGGAAAGCAACCGTCAAGCAAACTCTGGACGATGGAGTCCTACAAAAATTGGTATGGAATAAGAATTTAGTGATCGCTAGGACTGGACCACAATTAACAGCAGATTAAAAGCAATAAGTGTACAGTAAAAACAGATTATAAACTCACCTCCGTTGACGTACTACTGTCGAGTATTTAAAAACCAACGTACTTAATGCGAAGATGTGGTGACCAAAAAAAAAAAATTCGCATCATAAGTGAAATAATAAAACACCGATTAGCATCGATAGATGATAGTTTGATTATAAAATATTTCACTTATACAAGATGCAAAGAGCGCTAATGTGCTTCCGAAAACTAAGCACAAGGAGGGCGCTCGTGTCTATAAAATAACTAAAACGAAACAGAACATCAGTCTCTTCCCCGGTTCGATTCCCGATGGGGTCAGTGATTTTCTCTGCCTCGTGATGACTGGGTGTTGTGTGATGTCCTTAGGTTAGTTAGGTTTAAGTAGTTCTAAGTTCTAGGGGACTGATGACCTCAGATGTTAAGTCCCATAGTGCTCAGAGCCATCTTTTTCTTTTAACCATCAGTCTTAACGAAATGAAACAACATTAAGACCTTATCTCATGTGCGTAAGAAATTGGTACACATAAATTAGATAGCTTGTAAAAAGTGCTAAGAATGGGTGCCACGATCAGGTTTATTTAATAATCAGCTGATGGTGGCGCCGTGGGTCGATGGAGAAGCGGAGCCACACTGAACTTTTCTGTATCTTGACGTAGAGGCGTGCCGCCGGATACGAGTTTTCAGCGACGCAAGTAAAGGGGCCGCCCCGACTGAGACATCCGATTCTATGGCGAGCGCGAGGTCCCAGTGCGTATTTACAAGTTGTCCTGCCGTTAAAACCACTACCTGTAGCTCTTATACGCATTTTCTTTCAAAGAAATCTATTGAATGTATCAATCTTTGCTAACGTTTTGAGAGCTACTGCAAAATGTCAAATGGTTCAAATGGCTCTGAGCACTATGCGACTTAACATCTGAGGTCATCAGTCCCCTAGAACTTAGAACTACTTAAACCTAACCAACCTAAGGACATCACACACATCCATGCCCGAGGCAGGATTCGAACCTGCGACCGTAGCTGTATCGCGGTTCCCGACTGAAGCGCCTAGAATCGCTCGGCCACACGGGCCGGCTGCAAAACGTCAGTGGACACTTCTTTTTTAACTGATAAAAGCACTGGTACCATACATATAGCACCTACTGCTGTCACGATACTAGAGTACTGTATTCCGGGTGTAAATGGTAGCACAGAACTCACCATTGTACTGATGATTTGCAGAAAAGATTGGTCTCGATGACGCGTCGGTAAATCCTATATGGGTTGTCTTCCTATAGGTTTCTGGTTCTTGGTGCTGCAGATGTTAGCCTTAAATACCTGTACGACTCCTCATCAGATACCTCCTCACCTGCTCCTGTTTCAGGATTCGGGGTACTTCCGACAAACGAAGACGAACTCCGTGAAGTGGATTTGGGGACGCGTAGTTCACTTCTCGTTTGTTGACGGCGAGAAAAATCCTTGATTTTTGCCACTTCCTTAATAAATGACATTGTGCAGTCGTCCGCAGTCCAAAATGCAGACGATTTTTCTCAAAATTTTCTTTGTAGTGTTTTGCTTTACCCATCCCGGAGATTGGGTGTTACTGCAATCAGAAGTTGATCCACACATTCTCCACTCTTAGTACCAGTTATTCTCTGTTTATTGGAATTTTCTTCTCCGAGAAACTATGCACTGATAGTCCCACGGGATGACGCTCCCTCATTGTCTAACAGTTAGACCCTAACTTATGTACTTTTTTACGTCTGCTCCTCATTCCCTACGCTTTCCTTGGTCACTGTGGTGGGGAATGGGACATCGGGTTGCGACCCCATACCACTTTGTAGCCCTCCCTTCCTATGCACCCCGGGAAGGTTCTTAAAAATAAGAGGGAGAGAGTCGGTATATAACGCAGCTAGTTATTACGAGGTGACGTTCATTTGCAGTGAGGCACGCAGCCGTCTAGTACGGTGGCTGCAGGATGGCTATTGGTTTTTTTTCTTTTCTTTTCTTTTCACTTTGCTCACAGCACAATTGGCGCTGCGTAGCGTTACACTTAGTCGATACGAAGATTCATACCCTCTACAAATCTAAATAATCCATATTAGTTATTATACGATTTTGTTCAAATTTGGTACACAGCTTTTTGTTATTAATGGAATGATGCTGCCAAAATTTCAGATTTTTATTTATTATAGCTCTGGACATAAAGAGAATTACCTAAAACTCCTAAAACCTACACTTGTTTTATAAACCCTAATTATGAATAACAGATTGACTTTCATTATCATTTGAATCCATTCCAAAGTTATCAGTGCATAAAAATCAATTAATTAGAATGTTCTTTTTAAAACTTTAGTCACTGTGAATTACGTAATACAAAAATCGCTCAAAATTATTATTTGATTATATTTTGCCATGTGAGTGCGTCAGAATGATTGAGAGAGTGTACGTGGGCACATGTTAAAGTTTAACATTTAAATTTTCGTTAAACCTTGTACAAACGAACCGTGGGAAAGTTATGTTGCAATAACGGTTCAGGTGACGTATGTCGGTGTGTGCTTGCTATTGTATAAAAGTAGCCAGAATGGAGGTTAGAGGTGGAATAAGTTTATTTATCAATTTGAAGAATATTTCGCACTTCGTTTATTTTGATTAAACAAAATACAAGAATTTAACGTTTTGATGACATTAATTACTACCAAATTAGTGATTGGATAAGGCAAGATTTGCCGCGAGAATGAATTAGAAGGAACGTAATGATTGGTCGTTTAGATCAACAGCCGATCAGAAATAAGCTGAGGAGTGGGCACATAGGAGAGTACCTCCCAAAAAAGTCGCTTGCTAGCCGGTCTACGATGTTAGATAGCTCCTTAAAAATACTCTGTAAGATGAGGAAATAGTGAGCTAATTTCGGTTCGAACTTATCGCCACTGAAGCGACTGGAGTTACGAACATTTTAATGGAAGTTTGGTGTTTCTAAATTAAATAGTTTGAGATATATGAGCGTGTGAACTTTCTGGTCGTAGTAACAACTCCGCGTGGCGTGTTTCGTGCTCTGTACAGAATATTTAGGTGAGCACCTCTTACGAAGAAGACCACTGAAACGACCGAATGGTTAACTCGCCAATAGTTGTGGGTCTGTGACTGGTAGAACGTGAAAATTAGTCGGGTCGGACTTACTAAAATTCGGGCTGTTTTTCGAGTGAATATTTGTTACACGGGCAGTGAACTTTGAATGATATCGTTTTACAATATTAAATACGGACTTGATAGCCATTTCATGTGTTTCAATATGAATAAAAAATACAGTTAATCTAATTTTAAACGCTTTTCTGCAAGTAGACTGAAGATCCCGATCTTTCAGGAACTGACTTTCAACTAGAGTTACGCGCCCTCTGTGTGGTAGGTTTCATAAACGCTGCATTACAATGCGTAGGACGTATCTGCTGCCACAGAGTGAAGAGACATCGGCAAGAATCCTATCGAGGTAGGTGGAATGAACGATAGCGTTAACAAAAACGCAGACGACCGACCCCGCCCCGCCGCAGGTAGAGCACTATCCCGCCAAAGGGAAAGGCCCCAAGTTCGAGTCTCGGTCCGGCACACAGTCTTGATCTGCCAGAAAATTACAGCGCACGTTCTGCCGTAGAGTGAAAAATTCTTTCCATAAACATGCTCCAGGCTGTAGCTAAGCCATGTCTACAGAATATCCTTGTTTCAAGAATGATAGCACATCTTCTCGACACTTCCGATTGGCTTAACCATCTATCTTAGATCGCAAACCTGTGACACTTGTCATCACTTAGCTTTTAAAAATACTGAGCGACCGAAATCATAAACAACACATCTCCATCTCAGTATTTCCACTGTCCTATGCAAGACAATAGCACAGATCTACTCTGGCAAGGTCTGTTCGTAAAGTAGCTATGTTCATCTTCCTTTCGAAGATATTGTGCTCAACGGCTGACAGATCCACACCCAAGAAGACAGAACCATAAGATATCTGCAGACGATGTTTCATGTCCTATGTACAACGCTAAACACTTATAATCTATCTGAGAATTCGCTCACAATCGCCTGATTAATGGATCGCTTCCTGTTTATAGGAGTGATGACTAGAGATCTGTGTGTCCTGCAGAGAAATATACTATTGCTCTGTTGATTTAACTGTAACATATGAACCTAATGACTGTTGGATGAGGTTAAATCGTCATCAGCTGGACTGCAATATAACCTCTAAAAGACAACTGCAGTGCAAGAGAGCAAGAAAATCACACATGAAAACATCACGAAAGATATTTAAGTAAGCAAGTGCGCTTCAAATATGAGAATAAATTCTCGAAACTCTTCATGCTAGCCGGCCGAAGTGGCCGTGCGCTTAAAGGCGCTGCAGTCTGGAACCGCAAGACCGCTACGGTCGCAGGTTCGAATCCTGCCTCGGGCATGGATGTTTGTGATGTCCTTAGGTTAGTTAGGTTTAACTAGTTCTAAGTTCTAGGGGACTAATGACCTCAGAAGTTGAGTCCCATAGTGCTCAGAGCCATTTGAACCTCTTCATGCTAAGCATGAGAAACATGTAATTGGTACAGTTTAACATTATTGAAATCACGAAAAACCACAGTTTTCACAGTGAACACTGAAGATCCAGAATGAATGTTTCACTCTGCAGTGAAGCGTACACCGATATAAAACTTCCTGGCAGATCAAAACTGTGTGGTAGAGCGAGACTGGAACTCGGAACCTTGGCCTTTCGCAAAGAAGAGCTCCCCCGACTGAGCTACCGAAGCACAACTCACGACGCATCCACACAGCTTTACTCCCTCCAGTATATCTCCTAACTTCCAAATTTCACAGAAGCTCACCTGCGAGTCTTCCAGGACCAGCAAGGATATTGCGGAGACATGGCTTAGCCACGGCCTGGGCGATGTCTCCAGAATGAATTTTTCACACCTCAGTGGAGCGTGCGCTGATATGAAGCTTCATGGCAGATTAAAAATGGTTCAAATGTCGCTGAGCACTATGCGACTTAACGTCTGAGTCGCCTAGAACTTAGAACTAATTAAACCTAACTAACCTAAGGACATCACAGACATCCATGCCCGAAGCAGGATTCGAACCTGCGACCGTAGCGGTCGCTCGGCTCCAGACTGTAGCGCCCAGAACCGCACGGCCACTCCGGCCGGCCCATGGCAGATTAAAAGACGCTACGATTCAGACCATTTTAAAGAGGGTTAATTGTAAAAACAGTAACAAACCGTTATATCACTTCGATACTTTCAAACTTTACCTGAGTTATAGCTGCTATATACTCCACAGGAGCGCCCTTGTTGACAGAAGCACGTCCGCATTCGTCAGAAACTATTTAGAAATCCGGTAGAAACACCTGCTGTCAATACCAACACCAGTGTTCGTCACAAATATAGGTGGAACTCTCATTTTCCTAGTTGTGGTTTTCAGTCTGTTGCCGAAATGGGAATACTTTAACACCCCACCCGTCACTTATCTGGTTTTGGCGTGTGTTCACTCCAGCTAATTGACTAACAGATCAACAGAGAGTGCAAGGTTGCCGCAATATCGGACAACGCAAAAAAAGTAATAAGGCCCTGTGACTCCTGATTGAACTGCGGTGGCAGTGTTGACACTAATTGATTCAGAATTGATCTCTTTTAATTAAAAAGGGGTGCACATTGATGTTATATTCAGCTATTGAACACCAGATGCAAATGTTGAACATAAAATTAATTAAGAAAGTGACTTGGGATTTCAACTACTTGATTGAAAACAGATGGAGTCGATTAGCACAAATTTATTTTAACTCCCGACCTTCAATCATCACATTACATGACTCTCCTATCAGGCAATGGTAATAAATTCCTATCGACTGACCCAGGCGTAATGCAAAGTGCGAGAAGAATTCCCCAATACACGGCCCATGAAACCCTCGTGGAAACTTTGCCGACGTGATCCAACAAATTAGTCAGCCGGAGTGGGTGCAATAACACCGAATTCAGTGTGGCGGGGCGTCGTCGTTGTGAGGATGTCGGCCGGCCTCGTGGTGCTGCAAGGCTGCGCTCATCTATTCACTCCTAGATATCTTGCTCAGTACCTAGCTGAAACAAAACTTTCTATCTCCAAGCTCAATCGTTCCATTTGCTAAGTCCTAAACTGCACAGATGCTCACTCTTTCTCAGGCAAGCTAAGAACGCTACGTCCGCACTCTAGGCAAGCTGAGAATGGAAGACCACTACTGAGACTTCTCCCAGTCCGCTCTTCGCCTCGGTTTCCCCTCCAGTAAAATCACTTACACCAATTGCAGCGCAAGTCGCGTTAATTATGCATCACTTCCCAGCACTAACCAATGTCTGCTCTGGGAAGTGAACAAATTCCCACAAAATTTCCCTTCCTCTCAACTTCTGTTTTGCTCCTCCCAGGCCACCCATCAAAGTTAGCGTCTGCACAAAACACCAATTTTTCCGGAATTCTGACACCCAGGAGAGTACTTCAAATTCCTTGGTCCTACGTTCCCATCGGAGGCCGGCGTACTTTATTCTGTCGCTCTTCACCTGATTTACTTCAGACTCTGCAGACCGTGAATTCTGCATGAAGTTGCTATAGTCACGAACACGCACATTTTGGCCTCTGTTGACTGCTCCACCGTAGCTTTGCACGGCTCTCTCGCATGTTTTACTGAAAACGGGATGGCGGACATTTATCAACAGGCGTGCAAGTTCTCCGTCTGCTTCCCGGTACACCAGCATGGGGTCAACCACCCACTCACTGTCACTCATTTTAAGGCAGCTCGAGGCCGCACCCTGTTACCGCTTTCTCAGAGCTTGAGCCGCCCTAAGCTGCCTATTGTCGCTTCCCTTCGCCGCTCCCCCAGCCGGCCACGGTCAATTCTGAATACTTCCCTGGGATAAACTAGCCTCCAGTGAATCGACGCGTTTCCACAAAGTTTTCATGTCGTGTGAATTACTTTAAAACTATCACCCGATACTAATTATTCCAATACGTCCATACTATACCCTCTACAAGATGCAGTGTGCCTTGTCAGTCATTTTTGTTCAGCCCTACTGTTCGCTCAACATGAGTTAGGTGATCTTTAATGACTTCATGTAAGGGGCATAGTTCTTGCCATCTTACAACTTTAATGCGAAGATTCAGTGAATAGTACTACCAGCTAAGAAAGCATCTGCTAACAGCTGTTTTCAACTCGTTTTAAAAAGCATAACAATAGAGGGTCTTTAGACTTCTATTTTATGCACTATACTGTGTGTATATCCTACATTGCTAACAAATAGAAGTGTCACCCCACGCCGAATGGTTATGGTCACCGTACCTTCCGCAAACTTGCGTGCTGGTAGCAGGCTGCGTCCATGGCGGGGCACAGTTCGAGCCGTGAGTGGACATCTACAACTGTCCGTATACCTGCAAGTGTTTACGAATGGGATGGGTTCTATAAATTCGCCACAGCACCTATTTGTTTGTCATTCAGTCAGTAGATGGAGCTGTACTGGTATTGCATTCTGTTGTGATGAGATTTTTCGTCATGGAAAATCTCACGCAAAATGTTTACAGACGGCTATTAAAAATGTCTTTCTTTTCAATCATATATATTTACTACTCCTCCGAGAATCCCGTCGCATGTACCACTCCTTCTTAAAGATTCGTGACCGGGATACACTCACACGCCACAAGAAAAAAAAGGAAGAAAAGAAAAAAAAAGAAAAAAATAACAAAAAAACGTATCAGGGATTTAATAAATGCGAAAAAAAGATAAAATGCCGGCACTGGAGCCAGATATGCACCAGACTCAATGCTACACTCCCCATTAGCTCTTCTAAATACTGCAATGTATTCCGTCGACTCACTGGCAATAACACCATACCCCACTCCTCGCTTTTCCACGATAACTATCCCTTACCTGACAGCCTGAGCAAAGCTAACCATTTTGCATCTCATCTGTCTGATATCTTCTCCATCCCTGATGACCCATATTACTATTCCATCAACCAACATACAAACACAGCTGTCCCAATCCTGTCCTCCAGCTTCCAGTGCTTGGACACCATACCACACACAGAATTAAATACTCCAGTTACAGCATGCAACATAAAACAAGTACTCCACAAAAAAGGCAACACTTCCCCCACTCATGACTGCATTACTTACTAACACCTCAAAGATGCGCCCTCTCCCTTCTCACCATCCTTGCAACCCTTTACAACCACTATCCTCTCAACAGGTTACTATCGTCAACAATGGAAATCATCCAAAATTCTACTTTTCCTCACACCACTGTGAGCGTGGGATTGATCGGCTATTCTGTTACTCTGCGCAATGGATTAATCTGAGATGTACCGTTTACCCTGTGGCTCCTGCAAGATGCAATTTCCAACCCCACACTACTACAGAAGTCAGACAGACGCTCCTAACGTTCTAAAGAGAAATGCCTGAAAATCTTTCAGCCATAAATATCTTCTGGAGTCGTCCGCTGTAAGGAAATGACACAAAAATTCACAAAATTTCTTACGTAACTAGTAGGATACTTGGGTACTGGAGTAGTGCTAGTTAGTATAAGAAAAACATGAAACTAACGAAAATTATTATTTATTTTGCAAAAATTCTGAGAAATCACAATGGCACTTTTAGTTATGAATTGAACAAGCTATATCCTGGTTCTTTTCGGAATGTGAAGTTACCTCTCAAGGATAGGATTCGCTAATGAAATTTCTATACAAAGTTTAAGATTGTAATTGACTTGGCAGAATGGCTGAGAGGCACCCCTACTCAACTTGAATAATTATCCTTTAGAATGGTGCTAGGTACAGTCGAGGCTGTCGCGTGTGAAATGCATGAAAGTGTACTGTTGTGGAGGAAATATGGGGCTCGCAATAGCTGTAGCGCACAATACCGTAAGCTGCAATGACTGCTGTGTGTGCCGCTCGCTGCTGACAAATAAGATATCTCTCGTTCTATCTGGATTGACCTTCGCTAATCAAACTCTCCCTACACCTTGATGAAGTCAAGGATTCCTGTTCGCCCCTAGCCTAACTATTGGCGTGGTACACTGGTCAGATAACCAGTCCACCGCGATGCCATTCAAAAATTCGCTCGCAGGCGTTTAACTATAACTCTGTCCATTCACACCGCACAATAAGTGTGTCGGCCAACACAGTGAACAACGCTTAATCGCAAGTACTCAATATAGAGAGTCGCACTTTGATTCGCTCTTGACAGAGATGCTCTCCCAGTGAAGTACTGAGGAGAGACTTGTTCCTCGCTCCAAGAGTGACAACGGAACGGCGCCTCTCCACGCCAGACGTGAAGGGGTATATCTTTCGGTCTCTTCCATTACTCCTTCAGCTCAAGGCGTCAGAAATATCGTCTGCCAATCAGCATTGCTCTCCTAAACCGGGAGAATCACGTTTCGTTTAAGGCGACCAATCTGGAAATCTGTAGTATCGGCGTTTGGCGTTTGCTGTCTCCCTATGAAAATCTCTGAAACTGCGTGCTATGCGTGAAGAATGCATAGGCTGGCCACTCCCACACAATTTAGCGGAATTTGCTTTTAAGCCAAACACGGGGTCGTTCCTCCTTTCCCTCGGGTGAACGCTGTTTGCTCCACGGGCGGCCACCAACTGACGTAGATGGGTTGGGACTGGCCTCCTGGCGTGCGGTTGCCTCTCTCGAACTAAAAGCTCCTGTGACTGTCATGTCTGGAATGTATGTGTGTATGCCAGCCTCAAGTATTTCAACCACGGTGCGCACTTGCGATTTATTAGTTATTTGCATATCGCTTACATTAATTCATACAACATTGACTTTATCTGATCGAGTTTGGGTTCGAATGAAGCGTCTTGATGTGCGGAATATGATTGTGAGGGCGGAATATGTAAGCAATGAAGGTCAGGAGACCACGACGTCTTACACCACCTACTGATACCTCCTCCTACCGCCCATCTGCCTTATCTCAGTGTTTAACAAGGTCTTCAAATCCATCTTCTCCCGATGCATGCATCAATGCTTGAGCCAACACCACCTTCTTCCTGTTAACACGTTCTCCTCTGATGACCAGCTCCTGCACTTTACCCATACCCTATCCCATCAACTCAACTCCTGTAAATACACTATTCTTACACCCTCGACCTAGGAATAGCCTACGACCATGAATGGCATTCCAGTCTCTTTTTCTGACTCTGGACATCCACACTTTCAATTAACTATGTCTGCCTTATTACATCTATCCTATTTAATCGCCCATCTTGTGTCACTACTAGCAATACCTATTCCTTACCTTTCAGCCCGCTGTAGGAGTGCTCCAAGGCTCTGTCTTCTGTCCTCTCCTTTATGTCCTGAACACTACTGATATGTCCAAACCGACCTCACAAGCCCACTTTCTTCAGTATGCTGATGACACTGCTTTCCTCGCCCACTAACCTACACTCCAGAAATCCCAACGATCCCTCCAAGTCGCCCTCTTAAAGTAGAAAAACAACTCCAAATTTTGTTTCTAATTGTCATTATATTTTTTTAAAATAATTTGGTTGAAGAGTGCATAATGTACTGCTGACAGCCCACCCGCATCCATACGAGGAGAGGGGAATGAAATAACAATAAAGGGGAAAAAGATGGCTCTGTGGGGTTACTATCCTGAGCTGTGGAAAACCTCCGAAATCCTACTTTTCCTCCAGAATCCTACTTTTCCTCAAACCACACAAGACACCTAGTGATACTTCCTCCTGCCGCACCATCTGCCTCACCTCAGTCGTCACCAAGCTCTTCGAATCCTTCCCATCCCACCATATCCATCAGCACTTGCAGTTCACAGCTCGTGGTCTATTGGCTAGCGTTGTTGCCTCTGGATCACAGGCACCTGGGGTCGATTCCCGGCAGGGTTGAGGATTTATCTCTGCCTATGGACTGTGCGTTTGTCTTGTCCTCATCATTTCATCATCATCATCATCATCATCATCATCATCATCATCATTCGTGACAGTGGCTAGATTCGACTGTGCCAAAACTGGACTGTGTAAAAATTCGGACTTTGTACAAGCACTGAAGACCACGCAGTTGAGCGCCCCACAAACCAAACATCATCATCAACACCAAAACCAACACCAGCACCTCTTTCCCACTAACCAAAGTGGCTCTTGTCCCATCTTCTCTTCTGATGACCAGCGCCTGCACCTCTCTCATCTCCTATCCCATCAGCTCAACACCCTTAAATCTGCTATCCTCTTCTACCTCAACCTAGAGAAAGCCTACAACCAAGTATAGCATTCTGGTCTCTTCTTCAAAATCCAGACATGTGCAGTTCCAGTTAATTCTGTCCGCCTTATTGCATCCTTCCGGACTAAATGCCCATCCTTTGTCACCATTAACATCAATTCCCATACCTTCCATTCCATTGCACGCATACCCTAAGGATCCACCCACTCTTCTCTCCTTTTTCTCCTCTATATTGCCGATATGGCCAAACCACCCCCACCAGTTCACCTCTTTCATTATGCTGATGACACCACTTTGCTCACCCTTTATCCAACTCTCTAGATATCTCAACAGTACCTCCAGACCCACTTCAGTCAGTCAGTTACCTATGGCTCCTGAATTTTAGTCCTTCCAAAACTCAGCCAATCATTACAGGACGCACCACCTGCACCTTCATTCTCCATCTACAACCATCCTATCCACTTAACTAACACGCTATAATATCTTGGACTAACCACCATCTGCCAACTAATCTGGAAACCTTGAATCCAATGCACTCTGCCTCAACTTCTGCATCCATTTACCAACCACCACATGGATCCTTTACCAGCTCATCAAATTACCACTTCCGATTATTCACACTATACACCTAAAAAAAACTTACACCATCTACCAACTCGACTCCAATAATCCTACAGTTTCCTCTAATCTCCAATCTCAGTGTGCTGACGTGCCTCCAGCTACACATCCCACCAAACCTACACCAACACAACCTCCACATACTCTCCCAAAGAAACTTTAAATGTCTCCTGCACCCAGATAGTGATCTTTTTCCCAACATTTACTCATCCTACCAACTCTAAATCCACCCCGCCCACTCCATTTTATTAGGATTCCCTTTCCCTCCATTTGCCATATTTTCCTACCCCCTTTTTCTCCCTTCACCTTCCTTACCCTAGCTCCTTTTGTTCATCCCCTCTACTCCAGCGCCTCTTTATCCCAACAGCCACTCCTACCCCATCGACAAATCCACACCTCTCTGATATCCCCTCTACACCATCCCCTCTTGTATCCCAACAGCCCCATTGGCAGTTGGCAGTTATAAGAGTCGAGGAGCATGAAAGGGATGCAATGGTTGGGAAGGGGGTGAGATAGGGTTGTAGCCTATCCCCAATGTTATTCAATCTGTATATTGAGCAAGCAGTAAAGGAAACAAAAAAAAGTTGGAGTAGGAATTAAAATCCATGGGGAAGAAATAAAGACATTGAGGTTTGCCAATGACATTGTAATTCTGTAAGACACAGGAAAGGACCTGGAAGAGCAGTTGAACGGAATGGACACTGTCTTGAAACGAGGATATAAGGTGAACATCAACAAAGCAAAACGAGGATAATGGAATGTAGTCGAATTAAGTCAGGTGATGCTGAGGGAATTAGATTAGGTAATGAGACACTTAAAGTAGTAAAAGAGGCCGGCCGGAGTGGCTGAGCGGTTCTAGTAGCTACAGTCTGGAACCGCGCGACCTCTACGGTCGCAGGTTCGAATCCTGCCTCGGGCATTGATGTGTGTGATTTCCTTAGGTTAGTTAGGTTTAAGTTCTAGGTTCTAGAGGACTGATGACCTCAGAAGTTAAGTCCCATAGTGCTCAGGGTCATTTTTTTTTGTAAATGAGTTTTGCTATTTGGGGAGTAAAATAACTGATGATGGACGAAGTAGAGAGGATATAAAATGTAGACTGGCAATGGCAAGGGAAGCGTTTCTGAAGAAGAGAAATTTGTTAACATCGAGTATAGATTTAAGTGTCAGGAAGTCGTTTCTGAAAGTATCTGTATGGAAGTGAAACATGGACGAGAAATAGTTTGGACAAGAAGAGAATAGATACTTTCGAAATGTGGTGTTACAGAAGAATGTTGAAGATTAGATGGGTGGATCACATAATTAATGAGGAAGTATTGAATATAATTGGGTAGAAGAGAAATTTGTGGCACAACTTTCTGAGGTATAAAGGGATCACCAATTTAGTGTTGGAGGGCAGCGTGGAGGGAAAAAATCTTAGAGGGAGACCAAGAGATGAATATACTAAACAGATTCAGAAGGATGTAGGTTACAGTAGGTATTGGGAGATGAAGAAGCTTACAAGGGATAGAGTAACATGGAGAGCTGCATCAAAACATTCTCTTGACTGAAGATCGCAACAACAACACAGGGTAATAGAGCTGCATACAAGAAAGAAGAAAATAATAAGTTATTTTCATCCCAATGTTAGGGAATATGCTCTACACGATAAAACACCTCTTGGTGAGCAATCATAAATGTAACTAAACGTTTTGTGCTAATGATACCTTAAAGAAAATATTTGTGTGCTCCCAAATTCAGCCATTTGCAGAATGATTTGCAGTAACTGTCCCAGTTATTACATAGGACAAACTCGTAGAGCAATCAACGTGAGATATAATGAATATCTATGGGGGAAAGAAAGGTGACCATGTACATAATTTCCACAGAACATTTATTTGCTACTGATCATAATCCAAGGTATTTAGAGGATACCATATTTCTGCACAAAGAGGTACAAGGGGAGAGATTAGATTACGGGAAAAACTTGAAATTTTCAAATACTCAGCGAACAAAGAAGGCAAAATTTTGAATGATAGGCTCCAGCTTGGAAGTAGACATTTCCTTGAATGCTTTAAGCCGCTACTTCAGCCCGCGTAACCAAGTTTACGGCTCGCTGTTGGCCTCACCGTGAAGTTTCTTTTCCTCAGAATTCAATTCCCATTTATGAAGCCTACTTTCAATTATGTAATTTCGTATAGCCTACTTTGTCATGCATAGCTACTTCCTCTCTTTTAATAATTCATGTTTAACGTACCCCCTTGGCTCCCATTTCCCCTTTCCCTTTCCACTCTCTCTTTTTACAGCGTATTTTAATCGGATTCTATCTTTTGTTAAGTCACTTATTCTTTCAACTCATGTACGTACTGCTCAGTACGGCTTTATGCATTCCGTATTGTAACAGTTTATGGTGTACTTATTTACTTGTACTTTGATTTCCACAGAATGCTACTTCCATCCGATATTAACTTGTTTATATAGTATCCTTTATCATTCACAGCTACTTACCGTAGTTGGCACTACATAAACTCAAACTCCGAACAGGCGTTGAAAGCTCAACGGTACCGCCCCTCCACCTACAGGCGTCACTGGATGCAGATATGGAGGGGCATGTGATCAGCACACTGCTCTCCAGGCTGTTGTCAGTTTTCGTGGCCAGAGCCGCTACCTCCCAGTCAAGTAGCTCCTCAATCGGCCTGACAAGGGCTGAGTGCACCCTGCTTCCCGACAGCGCTCGGCAGACTGCACGGTGGCCCATCCAACTGCTAGCCAAGCCCGAAAGCACTTCAGTCATCTGAAGGGAACCGGGGTTACCACTGCGGCAAGGCCTGTAGCGGGACATCTAGCATTGCCTTTCCTCAACAGTAGTTGTCGATGCCAGTATTATTTTGCGAATTTTGTGAAGGTCAATATTATCTCAGCTGCTTTTCTGAAAACTTTCATGTAATTTTCTACACAATGTGTTGTATTTCAAGCTAAAATTTATGAAAAGAAATTACTTTATTTTCGATGTTACAATCGACAAGTACTTGCTTTGAATTTACAGTTTAAAAAATTTTTTAGAAACATTTGAAATTACGAAATATTTGGCACCCTTAAAATTTCTATTTTTAACTACGCAATCTAGCACCGTTTACTATATTTATTTCTGGATTAAATTATGAAATAATAACCGAAATTAATATATATTCATTTGTCAAGGAAAATTGTAAACCCTTTGGAATATGATTATTACCGCAGAGTGACGTAGCAGTAATCATACCTCTAATGTGATTGGACGTAATTTATGTATTTTCGGCGAACAATGTAATTTCGCCTTTATTAATGTGAAAATGCAAAAGACTGTATGATATACTAAAATGTGACAAAATATATTAACTTAACAACAAAAATTCTGCAACAACAAAATTCAAATTTCTTTACATCAATTCAACCATGAGGACCTAAAATGTGAGAATTTTAGCTTCAGGAATCAGACCCTTGGATAAGAAGAACTGGAGCCAACTCTACACGGAAAGCTAAGTAAACTAGAAAGTTTATTGTAATCTTCGCTCCTCTCAAATTTTTCATGAAAGACTTCGCTTATTGTGGACAATAACTGGAATTAGGAATCAGGGGGGAGATTACAGGCCGTTGGCAGGTGTCACTTCAAAGGTTATAATTAACCCCCACCCCCCACCCCCACCCCCCACCCCCCACCCCCACTGGGCCTTTTTGCTTGTATTTCAATCCGTTATATTCCTTCTTATAAATATCTTTTCTTTCATGGCTACGTGCTGATTAATACGGCTCTACGTATTTATGCTTTTTTTACATTATGTTAATATGTTTTACGGAGTGTATTGGCTTCGTGTATTGCTACTTGGCACGTTCCAGTATTTCTTTACAAGTTCTTCTCCTGCTGCTTTGTTCACGAATATGCAAATTATTAGTACTGTTTACATGAGACTGCTTGCTCTTTACACGCCAACTGACTTTAACGCTTCCCTGCACCCAATTTTTCCTATTTTCATTAGTTTTATTCCGTTTTAATAACAACTGTTAACCATTTTACTTGCTGAATCACGCGTTGTCTGCTCAGTGCAGCTATGCTCACACTCTTCTGCACAATAAACGCCAACTACTAGAGTTTACCCATTGTCAGTGAGCGCCCATCTCCGTCAGTCGGCTCATGTCACAAGCCTTCTATGTGCCATACTAAGTGTTTGCTGGAGGCAATGTCATGTATGTTTCATTTTAAAGTTTAACGACAAGGCCCTACAGTACTTCAATTCTGTATTCTAACTGCTGATATTTGCAGGTGACAGGCACTTTGTGTTTCTACATCCGTTTATGTCAAATATGTGACTTTAGGAGTGAGTACGCTCTTCTAAGAATATTTGTAATTATTTTTGTCGAATTTGGTTATTTTTCTGGTTAACACTTGGAACTATTTTGTATTAATTTGTTCAATAGGACCATTTTAGTTCTGTATACGAGAAATTTATATTTGTTGAAACCGTGATAAAGTGTTAATAAACCTCTAATTCTGCAATTAGTTGCATGCTATTTTCCAATCCTATCACGTTTCTCAACTTTTTTTTATTTTTTTTTATTTATTTCATTTATTCATTTCTTCTATATGGACAGGCTACATTAACAACGAGTAACGAAGACTTGTTGTGTAATTGTAAACTGTTATGTAATTGCAAACAAAAGTTTATTTCAATGTCCACATACGACCACAAAACATGTGAAGCAAGGATGTTGCAATCCGCAACGGAAATTCGTAGACTCCATTGAGTCAGGGCCAGTGGTTATCCGTTTTTCCAAAAGAGGAAGACTTGACAGTTTTTACAAGCCTACAGATTTAGTGGTGAAAGGTGCAGGGAAACTAAAATTTTATCGAAATGTAAAAGGTATGGAAGGAAAGTGTTCATACAGTTCGAACAAATAATAAGAATTAATGTGACCAGTGAAGACATTGTGCCAGCTTCAAATATGGAGATTGACTGCCGTATTATACATAAGTTATGTTACAGTTAGGCAGGGCGTTGGAACATGTAATACAACATTTAGATGATCTTAAAGGAGTAGATCATAAGATAACAGAAATAGAAGGGGGAATAGCTTTTCAAGAGTAGCATGGTTTCTCAGAAATACCTTGGTATCATTATTAGTTCTGGTCTTACCTAGGAGTTGTAATACTTTCCATTATGATTATATATTGTTTGTCCAGATACTGTAAATGTTTTAGAGATTGCTTTAAGTACATGTGGGAAGGCATGGGCGATGATTGTTGTGGCAGAGTGTGTGTGGGGATGACCATAATAAACACATGTGAAAGGTCGGAAATGACACGCATTCGTAGTGCACGGCCTCTTTGGTTAAGCAGAGGGAAGAGGGAAGAGTGAAGAGCGTGACGAAGCCTCCGTTACGTCTGAACGCAATGAGGAAAGAGCTGCGTTGCCTATGCCATCACCACGCAGAGAAAAAAAATAATGAAAGGCACTGCAAAACTCCCTTAGTAAGTAAGAAATTACTGTTATGACTCAGATAAGTAAAATGTAAACAAAAATTTTCAAAGATTGTGTGTTCTCTTTCCAATTTGTTATTGTAATGATGATATTTAATGTTCTGTATTGATATGTTTATTTATAAGCGATGTGAAGAAAAATAAATATAGACATGTATATGTAACGTAAAAAAGAGAGAAAAATCTTTGATTTTGTTGTGTATTTATATCTGTAAAGTAAAAAACGGGGAAGTGAATTACCCAAAGATTTAGATTTATGATCTATGTAAAAATGAGCCAGAGTCTTATAATGATGCTTCTATGTGTATCTATGTGCATATAAGTGCAATGAAAAATGAAACAGTGTTTTGTGTTGATGTTTACATGCGTGCAAAAGTGAAGTGTAATACGAACTTTACAAAGTGCAAATTGTAAAGAGAACTAGTGTAATTAACTAAGAATGTATATAATGTCATTTCTAGAGCTTCGATGTTCTAACTAGAACAGAAGCCAAGTTTGTTGCCAAATAACTATCAACAAATATTTCTTATGAGGGGGAGAAGTCATCTATTGACAACTTAATGACTTGTAAATTGTTACCCTTAAGGTTGTTAGGGCCATCGAGGGTACACCAAAACATGGAATCAGAGACACTATGCAGAGCACGACAAAGTAGTAGCGTTTAGGTTATAGGGGCTAAATACTAATACTAGAGCTCTGCAAATTACAGAAGCTCTGGGCAGTAGAGATGGGCAAAACTGTTCTTTTCAGAGATTGGATCAGAACTGTTCACTCCCTGAAATGAATTAGCTCTTTTTCATGACTCACCACTCATTTACAAAAGAAAATAAATGAAAGGCACATTGCCCTTTAAACTTGGTTTATTCCAGTACTATACCTGTATTTTGATCTTATTTGATCCTATTTTGAAGTAACACAGATAATGAGTAAGAATTTTGTATTGTTTATTGAAATTTCCACGATATGACAAAGTTTTTGATTATTGATTTATTTTGCACTAGCGTGGTTTTTTGGGTGATCGGAAAATGTTGTAACTTGAGATTTACATTAACAATATATTTGGCTATAATGTATTAAAATTTCATTAACCTCATACAAATACATCGCAAGCCATATATTTTTCCTTTCGAAGACGCCTAAAATCGCAAAATCCGTACCAGAATAAGAAAAAAAAATATAAATTTGACTGTAAAACGAAAGTGCTGCATATAGCCTTACGCAGAATAAAACAAGGAAAATATTGGTGTATCACATTTTGCGATACGTTTATCGGTTCGCTCGTAATTAAAGCGTAAATTCGAGTGTCCATAATAAAAATCCTATAGTAAGAGGAGTCATCAGGAACCTAATCTAATCAGTTTAAACAAATAAAAATAAAATAAAAACAATTGATGTATACATAACATAATAATGTAATATACATAGCGGTATTACTACGAAGAACAATATCCAGTGGGGACAAACTCCGATGCAGAGGCGCTGAGTCGAGCAGGTCGAGCCGCGAGCTTTATTACTGCGTGAGCTGAGACCGCAGAGACCAGAGTGACACCAGAGTCGCTTTGCTCGACGCTCTGGCTAGAGTCGAGACGGTGGGGTGAGCGTTGAGCGGGCGAGTTCCGAGGGTGGGGGAAGCGGTGAACTCACCCGCTCAGAGCCAAATCGTCCGCTCCCTTGCGAGCAGGTTTTTGCAAGTAGTTCCTATGTTATCCGCTAGGTGGCTCTCTGTCCTGTTGCTCGCATCAACTGCCCAGAGGGCAGGACGTGCGACTGAAACGATCGCCGACAGAGTGCGATGCGAAGTTAAGCTGCGCCAGACACTGCACAGTGCACACGGCAGACGACGCACAGAGACGGCCCGGCATATGTGAAACACAAAATCCAATGGGGCACTGCACAATGCAGGCAGCCAAGGTAGAAGCAGGGCAGAGGCCGGCGCTGGCTGTGTTGTGTGGCGTGCACTGTGCTCTGACCAGCAGAGGCGCTGCTGATATGCTCCGTCTCTCTCTCTCTCTCTCTCTCTCTCTCTCTCTCTCTCTCTCTGCCGTGGGAAACGTTTGGAGCTACCGTTCTTTTTTTCTAAATCACTGATTGTTCACTCCTTTGAAAGATTGAACTCTATGAATTAGTTCAAGAGCGGATCCCCCATCTCTACTGGGCAGCTGTCCCAGGAGAGAAGTTCCTCTTCAGAGAACTAACTGGTAACTTTATCCACCACCGTCTAGGTTGCAAGGCGTCACAGTAGAAGATAGCCACGAAAGGCACGTCTTAGCACAGACAGCAAGCTCGGTACTTACTCCAGAGGACTGCCGCGTCAGTGGGTTTACACAGGCTTGAGTACTACTATAGCAGCCCCCACTCACAAAAGGATGGAGGGCGTAGCTGAGTGACACAAAGCACTGTTGATTTTGGCCATAATAGAAGTGGCAGTGATGTTTAGCACTCAGCTGAACGCTGTTGATACCAAACTTTTAGTGTGTTAATGTAAAATCCAGACGTATCCCTACCTACCGAGTAGCAGGAGGGGAGGAATCTAAATGTAGCTGGCCAGAAGCGCCCTGAAGGTGCAGACCGACTTGCCAGATTGGCCGAAGCTTGTTAAGTGCCGGTGTACTGATGGGTCGACTATAGAAAGGGAGAAATAGCGCGCCGCCACCATCCTTTAAACACCCATGTTGTATTCAGAGGGGGTTCCCAGTCAGATCGTTGGGGCGCCGACTCCATGTCACTCGTGGCCAGTCTCGGTAAGCTCCGAAATGTCTGTTTTTCTCATTTGGAGTGCTGCTCTCACGATTGCACTTAACGTGCTGCTAGTGTTCGCTACTTCTGTTAACAACCATCCCTGTGGATTCAGACACTGGCTTATGTTGTGCAACGAATTGCCTTCTCTGCTTTCTCTAATGCTTAGAATTAGTCTTTAGTATCGTAGTTCCCCTGATGGCAAATGGAAAGGTATGTGCTAAGGTCTGATCAGGGTAGATCGGGAAAATAAGGTTGGTAGTTGCCAACCGCAAGGTGGAATGAGTAAGAGAGCCGGGCGCGCGCAGTAAGAAACTCGTAGACGCAGCTAGGTGCCCAGAGGAAGCAGGCGTGTGGTGACAGATTCGCAGCTAAGCAAACTTTGGCACGTTAATGAGAGAAGCTATAAAATGATTTCAAAATGGTTTTTGTTAGATAATGTTCAGAGTTAGGATTTGTATGTCCAAGTTTTGACGCAGTAAACCCACATCCTTTGCTTGTCTTGAATATGAAAATGAGTAGTAAAGTAAAGTTACACACCAAATGAAAGAACGTAAAGAAAATGAGGCCTCTATGCAATATATATGTGCAGTTCATGGTTTGAAATGGATTTTGGTATTACTAAAGTTATCAGAGCAAAGTTATTTCAAATAACTAATTTTTATGAGATTGCACAACTGGCGTTATTCAAGTTAAGATTAAGTAAACATCAGGGCCAAAAGTTAATTTTTCAGTACCATCTTAATGCCATTGCACAAATGGCATTGTTCTCTTAAACTTGATCGCTGTGTCATATACATGTTTCATTACTGGCAAAATGGAGGAGTGCACGAAACAAGTTCGCAGACGCAGTCAGATGCAGGTTTGTTGAATAATTATTTTGGAACAGTTTTATCTTTGATACTTTCACTAATTAAAAAGGAAACAATTTTGGGTTAGATACTTTCACTTTTAAAGATAATTTTGGACGTGATACTTTCAAAATAAATAGTGTTAATGAGACCCCTGAATTCCATGACTCTGCTGCTGCAAGCTTCCTGTCGAGTTCCAGATTCCGCGCCTCTCGTAGGTCCCTCTGACTGATCCAAGTCATCAGCCTGCTTTCAATCACAAATTGACTTTCTGCGTTTGGTCCTCACCAGTCTGAAATAACAAACAGACGTCAAACTCCCTGACGTCTCTCTATCCTGTGTTAGGACACGACATAACTTGTATCTGAATTCTGAAGCAGTAAACTTTTGTCGAATGTGTCTTGACCTGCAACTCTTTTGTTTCACTAATAGCCATTTGAGGATTATGCAGATGTTCACAACTAGTGGTGTGGAGACTGTGAGGATGGCCTAGGAATGCAGTATTTCACGGATGGAACTACAACGTGGATATCCCTCTTAATGAGAGAAGTATGTGCACAGTAAGTAGCTAAACGACAGAGCAGACCCACCGTAGTTTAATTAAAATTTTCGTAAAATGCTGAGGAAAACGAGAGGGTTATATTCTTGATTCAAAAAAGAACGCGGCAACGTCCACAAGCAAAAGATTGCTAGAAATTCGTACGTCTACAAAAGATCGGTGTGCTATACATTGTAATGGTACTTGAATTACGTAACCATTATGGTACCTCACCTGAACCTCTCGATACCAGTAATATTCTACTGTATTTGTGTTAACTACTTAACATACACTCCTGGAAATTGAAATAAGAACACCGTGAATTCATTGTCCCAGGAAGGGGAAACTTTATTGACACATTCCTGGGGTCAGATACATCACATGATCACACTGACAGAACCACAGGCACATAGACACAGGCAACAGAGCATGCACAATGTCGGCACTAGTACAGTGTATATCCACCTTTCGCAGCAATGCAGGCTGCTATTCTCCCATGGAGACGATCGTCGAGATGCTGGATGTAGTCCTGTGGAACGGCTTGCCATGCCATTTCCACCTGGCGCCTCAGTTGGACCAGCGTTCGTGCTGGACGTGCAGACCGCGTGAGACGACGCTTCATCCAGTCCAAAACATGCTCAATGGGGGACAGATCCGGAGATCTTGCTGGCCAGGGTAGTTGACTTACACCTTCTAGAGCACGTTGGGTGGCACGGGATACATGCGGACGTGCATTGTCCTGTTGGAACAGCACGTTCCCTTGCCGGTCTAGGAATGGTAGAACGATGGGTTCGATGACGGTTTGGATGTACCGTGCACTATTCAGTGTCCCCTCGACGATCACCAGTGGTGTACGGCCAGTGTAGGAGATCGCTCCCCACACCATGATGCCGGGTGTTGGCCCTGTGTGCCTCGGTCGTATGCAGTCCTGATTGTGGCGCTCACCTGCACGGCGCCAAACACGCATACGACCATCATTGGCACCAAGGCAGAAGCGACTCTCATCGCTGAAGACGACACGTCTCCATTCGTCCCTCCATCCACGCCTGTCGCGACACCACTGGAGGCGGGCTGCACGATGTTGGGGCGTGAGCGGAAGACGGCCTAACGGTGTGCGGGACCGTAGCCCAGCTTCATGGAGACGGTTGCGAATGGTCCTCGCCGATACCCCAGGAGCAACAGTGCCCCTAATTTGCTGGGAAGTGGCGGTGCGGTCCCCTACGGCACTGCGTAGGATCCTACGGTCTTGGCGTGCATCCGTGCGTCGCTGCGGTCCGGTCCCAGGTCGACGGGCACGTGCACCTTCCGCCGACCACTGGCGACAACATCGATGTACTGTGGAGACCTCACGCCCCACGTGTTGAGCAATTCGGCGGTACGTCCACCCGGCCTCCCGCATGCCCACTATACGCCCTCGCTCAAAGTCCGTCAACTGCACATACGGTTCACGTCCACGCTGTCGCGGCATGCTACCAGTGTTAAAGACTGCGATGGAGCTCCGTATGCCACGGCAAACTGGCTGACACTGACGGCAGCGGTGCACAAATGCTGCGCAGCTAGCGCCATTCGACGGCCAACACCGCGGTTCCTGGTGTGTCCGCTGTGCCGTGCGTGTGATCATTGCTTGTACAGCCCTCTCGCAGTGTCCGGAGCAAGTATGGTGGGTCTGACACACCGGTGTCAATGTGTTCTTTTTTCCATTTCCAGGAGTGTATTTCTGAGAAAACATTCAGATTTGATTTCACTTTTGATACATCGATATGTTTATATTGCAATGATATTATTCTTACGTGTATTCTTTCTTTTGTCACTATGATCTTTGGCGTACTTGTAACTCAGATTTTGGGCGCGTAAGCGATTATTAGTTAGTTGTCGAGTTGTTAGAGAGTCGGACCTTAAAAAAGTCAAGTGTAGGACGTCATGGAAAGACGCATAACGTAGTCCGCTTATAAAATGTGAACTTTAACAGTGACTGTGAGGAAGATGTTTTCAAGTATGTTTTGTATTGTGAAGTGATGTTTAGTGTGTTTACGTGATTTTGCAATAAAAGCAATTAAAAGGTAGTGTAACTTAATTTCGGAGTGCTGGTTATTTTTTTACATCACCATTGTGTTAACTTTGAAAGGTTTGATCTCCAAGAATGGTTTGAGAAGCGCATCTACAAAACTTTTGAATATAGCAGAATAAAACCTAGGCCTCTTTGCATCCGAGCTTGGAATCATAACCACCTAGATTTTCAACGATTGAGCCATGATTTTACGACGAGACCTGCGTGGGAAACACAAAAAGATGAGTGCCTAGTTTTTTCATTATTACATGAAATGACTATTAACTGTGCTCTGATGATACCTGCTACATAATATGACTGTTGTTTCTCGATAATGCAGTATTTAGCAGCGAGAGCAACACCACAATCGTTATTAAATGCTGACCTTTGCTGTGGTAGGGTTGTTAGAACATGCAACTACTTTCACTGTCACTCAGACCTTCTTAGCGAAAGCTCTTGCCGAGAGCTGGACAAAATGCTGGTCCTAAGCAAGATCACTAAGCGGGTCCAAAGCTTCTGTCCAGCCACTCGTAGACCACTCTGGTCCCTGACGATGGGCGCCGGCCGGAGTGGCCGTGCGGTTCTAGGCGCTACAGTCTGGAACCGAAAGCCCGCTACGGTCGCAGGTTCGAATCCTTCCTCGGGCATGGATGTGTGTGATGTCCTTAGGTTAGTTAGGTTTAAATAGTTCTAAGTTCTAGGCGACTGATGACCTCAGAAGTTAAGTCGCATTGTGCTCAGAGCCATTTGAACCATTTGAAGCTGACGATGGGCAATTGAAAGGGTTGAAAGCAAACACACGCCAGGTCAGGATTGAACCCCAGTTCAATTTTACAGAGAATCATCTTCAGCACTGGCTCCTTACTTAGCTTGCTTTTATCGTGAATCTCTCGCCCAGGGCATAGTCACAAGCGACTGGAAAAAAGCGCAGGTCACTCCTGTGTGTAAGAAGAGTGTAAGAAGACATCCGCAAAATTACAGAGCAATGTTTTAAATATTGGTTTGCTGCAGAATTCTTGTGCATATTTAAATTCGAAAATCATAAATTTCCGTGAGACAGAACAGCTGAACATATTATATTCGAATATGGTAAATTTCCTTGAGACAGAAGAGCTTCTTTCTACAAATCAGCACGGATTGGTGCGAAACTCAGATTTTGCTTTTCCCACACGATATCCTCCGAACCTTGGATGAAGGGCAATAGGCGGATACGATATTCCTAGATTTCCGGAAAGTGTTTGAGTCAGTGCCCCATTGCGGTCTGTCAACGAAGGTCCGAACGTATGCAATATGTTCCCAGATCTGTGAATGTCTCAGGATTTCTTGTATGATTTATCCAAATAACTTGTCCTGGGCGGCGAGTGTTCATCAGAGCCAAGGATTGTTGAAATTTTTGAAAACATAATCAGCGATCTTAAAATTTGTTAAAATTAAAATTTAAAACAGTCTTGATCGCAATCTTGTTAAAATAATTTTTTTACTGGTGTGAGTGACCGGCCACTCACTCCAATAAAAAAATATTTTAACAAGATTGCGATCAAGACTGATTTAAATTTTAATATTAGAGACAAGGATAAAGGCACGAATGCCCCACGGGAGCGTGAGAGAACTGCTCTCATTCTCTATATACCTAAATGATGTAATAGATAGGGCGAGCAGCCATCTGTAACTACTTGCTGATAAAACTGTCGTAGGAAGCAACAAGATGACATAGATAGAATATTGCGCTGAATGGTACCTAGCTCTAAATGCAGGAAAATGTGAGTTAATGCAGGTGAGTAGGAAAAACCGACCTGTAATTTTCGAATGCAGTATTAGTGGCGTGCTGTTTGACAAAGTCACTTCAATCGAATATCTAGGCGTAACTTTACAAAGTTATGTGAATTGGAACGAGCACATAAGGTCGATAGTAGGGAAGGCGAATGGCCGGCTTCGGTATATTGGGAGAATCTGTGGAGAGTGCAGCTCATCTACAGGATTCATTCACATTGATGTGACCACTTGTCAGACGCCACCTTTTGCTGCACGGACGTGCAGGAAGAGAGACAATGAGGTTCTGGATGGTGCCAAGAGGCGTATGAACCTATGCCGACTCCAGTGTTGTGGCCAACTACGGTAGGTTTCTCGGCTGAGGATCCATCGCGCCAACAGTACAATCGATGTGGTGCCACTGATTCTAGATTGGATTTAAATCCGAGGAGTCCGGTGGCCAGGGGAGTACGGTAAACTCATCCTGGTGCTCCTCGAAACACGCACGTACACTGTAAGCTGCAAGATAAGTTGCATTGCCCTGCTGGTAGATGCCATCGTGCAGAGGAAAAACAAACTGCATGGAGGGGTGGGCAGTCCTCAAGGATACACGCGTACTTGTGTTGACCCATTGTGCCATCCAGAATGACGAAATAACCCAGGGAACCCCACGAAAACATCCCCGAAACTATAACACTCCCTCCTCCACCCTGGACCCTTACGACGCTTGCTGCAGTGCCATAAACGCCAACGGTCATCTGTCTGCCGGAACACGAAACGTGATTCATCTCAAAACGCTACCTGTCGCCACTCAGTGGACGTCCAGTTGCGTTCGTCCCCGATGAACAGTATTCAGCATTTGCGCGTGAACCAGGCGCCTGCTTCAGAGGCGCATACGCAGCGACGTTCATTCAACTGTCATTGAGACACTGTTGGTAGCCCCTTGGATCATCTGGCCGGTCAGCTGCTCAACATTAGCACCTCTGTTCGTCCGTACACATCTCCACAGCCGTCGTTCACCCCAGTTATCTATGGCCCGTGGTGCACCAATAGTTGCCTCGGCGCCAGTTTTGAGTATCGCCATTTTGCCACGCACGGTACACTTTAAACATGGCGGCACACGAACAGTTTACAGACTTAGCCGTTTCGTATATGCTTTGAACCTTGGCCTGAAAGTCAATGGTCTTACCCATTTGGGAGTGAGGTAAATCCCTCCGTTTCCGCATTACGACAATGACTGCACTGTTTTCCGCGTCCTCCTGTCACGCTTTATACACCCTCCGCTGACAGTGCTGCCACCAGCCGTCAGTGAGTAATTATTGCACGTTGACGTCGAACATAGTTGGTGGTCACATTTATGTGAGTGGATCACGTACAAAGGGACCACTTAGAGATCGCTAGTGTGGCCCATTCTTAAGTAATGCTCGAGTGCTTGGAATTACCACCAGTTCAGATTAAAAGAAGGTATCGACGAAATTCAGAGGCGTGCTGCTATATTTCTTACCGCCGGCGGGCGTGGCCGAGGGGTTCTAGGCTCTTCAGTCTGGATCCGCGCGACCGCTACGGTCGCAGGTTCGAATCCTGCCTTGGGCATGGATGTGTGTGATGTCCTTAGGTTAGTTAGGTTTAAGTAGTTCTAAGTTCTAGGGGACTGATGACCTCAGATGTTAAGTCCCATAGTGCTCATAGCCCTTTGAACCAAATTTCTTACCGGTAGGTTCGATCAACACGCGGGTATCACAGAAACGCTTCGCGGACCCACATGGGAATTTCTGGAGGGAAGCTGACCTTCTTTTCACGGTACTCTATTGAGAAAATTTAGAGAACCGACATTGGAAGCTGACTGCAGAAAGATTCTACTGTCGCCAATATACGTTTAGCATAAGAACGACGAAGATAACAGCAGAGAAATTAGGGCTCATACGGAGGCATATGGAGAATCATCTTTGCCTCGCTCCATTTGTGAGTGTAAAAGGGAAGGAAGGTAGTAATAATGGTACAAGGTAGCCTCCGCTAGGCACCGTGTGGTGACTTGCAAGTATGTATGTGGATGTAGATGAAGAGCGTGCGTAAATGAATTAATCTCGTCACTCACTCGATCGGCAACTTCATTACATTTTATTGTAGCTTATTACGAGTTTGTTGACACGGAATCTTTCTTTCCTTACGAACTACGCACTGATCGCACTAAAATCGCACACATTCTGGCTACAGAAATTTAAATTTAAGTTCTCTCTTTTCGTCATATATATACTGTATTTATTTATTTATTTATGAAGGATGACGTCAATTTTATGACTTAACTTCATTTTTACATGTTTGTGCTTAACGTCCATTTATGCCGCAACAATTCATTCTTTCAATGTTGACAAGAACGAGCAATGCATATGGCTCTAGGAGAAACATATCAGTGTTGTTTCGTACATGTTAAAAACATAATGTAGTTCATCAGCCTCACTTGTTGTTAACTTGTACCAGGTGGGTTACCGAAACAAAAATATCCACATTTCGTGTCAATATCTACCAAATGTGATTTCCATTTGTGAAATATCGATATTCCTTTTTGAAACATCTAAATGCATGCTCCAGCTGCTTCAGCAAATGTTGAAAGATTTTACAACCACAAGCACGTGTTGTCTGTCAACAGACGTTCCCTCACGTTAGAGAACCCCATACACTGCAATAGGTCTAAGATGGTTGTATAACAATTTGCGTACATTTTCAAACAAGGAGTTTTCTTAAAGAAAAATATGGCGATTTTAAATTAATTATCCTTTATGTGATTTCACCTTCCAACCCCTATAAAATTTTTCATTATTCTAGTTCATATTATACCTCTTTTATTTTATCGATATTTCCAATTACTTTCGGTGACAATTTTCCAGGTATGTTAGATCGTAAAAATTCGAGCCTTGCGGTTATAGGTCCTTTTTCATATTCGTAAACTAAATTAATTCTCACGAGGAGAAGTTGTCCTACTAAGCCTCTCCCACCCCCTGTGGGCGCCAGTGGAGGCGAGGACCGTGGATAGACTAGTACATGCCACGGCGCACCATCGCTATCATCCGGATGTAACGAACACTACACACAGGGCAGAAGGAAATGGCTTGTCGCGGACTGGCAGTCAGTCAGTTTATTTGTAACAATGTTTCAAGACGATGGTCAACTTTCATTATGCGTCAGATCGTGCGATGCTGCATTTGCCCCACAAACGAAAAAACAGCAGCTCACCCTTGACGTTTCCGCCATGTCTCGCTTCGTAGTACCATCGAGATCGGCGTGGACGACAAAGGGACGTGTCGGCGTGACGCAGCCACCGTGTGTTCTGCTGTATGATGTGCCACGTCCCCGGCACGTCTCCGCCAGACACATTCTCTCCACGCCCCGTCACCGAGCACTGCGCCTGAAGTGTTTCTAATTCAGTTGCTCATTAGTACACACAAAATTGCTTTTCGGCGAGACAGACGAGCGATTGCTGTCCGAAATTGCTTGTGAATCAGTGCAGTGAACGTTACTTACCTCTTAGAATGTTGGTTGACAACGTACGCAGTTGTATGTTCAATCGATTGAAGAAATGCAACGACTAGTCAGTTTTTGCCTTTTATTTTGTGAACGGACGTTTCAGAATGTCAGCTGTCTTCAACTTGCTTAATGCAGTTAACCAGTTAACATTCTTGTAACGTACTCGTTTTGGATAGATCAGCTCTCCTGCGCATTACACAGGCATGTATAGGTACTTAAAAGCTGTTCGCTGTTACAGCGCACCGTTCGCCGTGTTATCGAATTACATCTCTGGTTTGGTCACAGCCTTGGTTACAGTGTGGGTGCCCCGATGTGTACAACAAACGTTAACTGGTTAACTACACTACCTCACAGGCAGATAGCAAAGCAAAGTGGAAAAAATTAATAAAAGGGGCTTAGTTGTATTAATTCAGTTTAACTGGAAAAGTTTATTAAGAATTTTCATTGCAACATACACAGAGAATGTATCTTGTTGTGCATGGCAGCAACGACAACAGTTTCAATCAGACGCCACAAACCCTAGCCACTGCTTTTTACCTCTCTCTGCCAGTGTGTCTCATCCTAGACGAAACACGTATAACTCTTCCCGTCGTCGTCTAATAAGTCTTTTCAGGTGCAGGTAAGCGTCTGTGAGCCGAATATCTTACAAGGCACTCTTTTCTCTGGAATATTCTCTCGATTCTTCTCTGTGAAAGACGGCAGCGTGGCAGACGGTCCTTTGTCAGCACATCTGCTTTCTTGTTTACAAGGCGGGCGTGGTTTGCCTGCACCGCTGATCTCTCTTTATGATGCTGCGACCCGTCAAGTTTCCTCTGTACAAACAACAGCTTCCCTCGGCTTAAGGCTAGATCCCGTATCTGCAGTTAGAAGTTCAGTTGTCTCCTAAATTATAACACGCTGTGACTACGGCTTTCTCTGCGCTGTCATCTGTTCCGTACTCCAGAAGGGACACTCATATAAAGATAGTAAGAATTCTTTCATGTTCTACTGCTCTCATCTAATCTCTACTATTTGACTATATGACGTATTTAAAGACACAAAAGCCGTACTTTAAGATTCCTTCGCTCTAGCCTACTTCCTTGCGCAATTCTATTCTATTTGTGTCCGTTTTGTGGCTCACATTTTCTTTATATGACTTTATTTCCATCTAGTAGTGGTAGTGGTAGTAATACTAGTAGCTTTTTTTCATCCGTCCATCTCTTGTACAAGGTTCAAAAAATGGTTCAAATGGTTCTGAGTACTATGGGACTTAACATCTGTGGTCATCAGTCCCCTAGAACTTAGAACTACTTAAACCTAACTAACCTACGGACATCACACACATCCATGCCCGAGGCAGGAATCGAACCTGCGACCGTAACAGTCGCGCGGTTCCGGACTGCGCGCCTAGAACCGCTAGACCACCGCGACCGGCTTGTACAAGGATGTGGGACACATAATGGTAGTACAGCGTAAGAACAAAATTTAGGCGTTAACACTGCGCAACACAATTAAAGGACTACTGCTTCGAAACCCTATAATTGTCTGCCATTGTTACGCGTAAGTTTGAAATCTGACTCAAGGGTGCCTAACAACCCTCCTCTGTACAAAACGTGGCGCCTTGTGATGTCACCCTTGGGGTGGGCAATGCAAGGTTTCGACACATGCGAAAAACAGGACAAAATTCTGAAGTTCATGTGAGGTGAAAGGTGGGTTAATGATGTCACATTGCCACCCAGTTTGAGCACAATTCCCCCGAACGCCACTGTGGACGTGTCACACTATGGGAAGGTCGTCACAGCCCCTCTTACCCACGTTCCAACCTTTTCTTTAGGCTTCTGCGATGAAGCACACAACCGCTACGCCTGGCGTTGAAATTATGCGGTTTTCTTGTGGGTGGACGACGAAAAAGTTCAAAATTGACACGAAAAGGCCTCAGAGTGTATATAAAGGACGTCAATGAAACAACACCTTACCTTGGGGCGTTAATTTACACACATTTAGTCGTCTAAAACGACAGTTCGCAGTGTAACAAGGGGGAAAAGGTACGAAAGTATGGCATGAGATGTGTTACTGTTTTTATTATTATTTTCTTGTTTTAGTTTTTACCATCACTCTATTCTGTATTGTCTAAGAAATCTTTCACTCTACTTAACAAGTACTTTTTAATTGCTTTCTTAAGTAAGTTCGTTTTTGTAAGCTTTTTAATCTCTTTGAGCAGTTTATTGAACCATTTTATTCCTTGGCAGAAAATGCTGTTTTGAGTTCTGTGTTTCTTCTTGATTGGTAAATGTAAGTTCAGTGATTCGCTAGACTGACAAAGGCTACTCCACAGCTTCATCTCAAATAACTTCCTGCAGAAATAATCATCATTTGGATACTGTAGATGTTTTTATTTTTCGTACTTACTAAGAAACTTGAAGAAAAATTCCGGCTTATGGAAGGCACTATTCTATAGTGTTGTTATTACCAAAAATGTTTCAGCACTTAATGTTTTATCTCCAGAGGGATTTTTTTGTTTATTTTCTTTCCCAAAAATTATTGAATGTTGACTTCTTGAGTAGTTAATGTGAATTTTCGGTCCAAAGTTGATTACGTGTACGTGTACGTGTACGCGCACGTGTATTTTACATTAGTTTACGCATACGGTTAAAGACACATCTCATAGAATTGAACCTTAAGATGTCGTACACTTACGCTATGCGGGAAATTTGGATCTAGGATACTAATTTTGAAATAATATGGTTATATATCCGATCACATGCCTCACATGAAACCGTTAGTTGTGCATGCTCGTACTTTTACATCTGCAATGCATTCTACAGTTTGTTATCTTCAAACAACGAAACGTTTTTTATTTTTCTGTTTTTCGTCCATTTTAGACATAATAGCTAATTATAGCGTTATTTAGCGCTTTACTTGCTGATCTCGCTTCCCTTGTTTGCAAACCACCAATGCCGATAAATATAGCCGATCTGGTACGAATACATTTATAATAGCTATCAATCTGAATATGTGGGCATAACATTATCAGATATACAGAACGCCTCAGAGAATTAGTACGTAATAGCTCCCACTCAACATCTGCTGATCAACTAATAGCACAGATTCACCACGCAACGAACACAGAAACAGATATCAAAATTCCTAAAACTAGCAACCACATGTACCAAACATTAACAATAGAAGAGAATTATCACCTAGAAAACTCAACAGACAAAGGAGGGAAGGTAGTGAATTAACAGAAATGACTGCTAATAAAACACTGTTTGCAACAATGGAAGAAACTATATAAATAAATTCTCCACAAACAGCACACGACTATCCTCCATATTAAATTCTCGTCCCCCTCCTTCGTACCAGTTATCCTATGTACAACTCCATCGTGTTCTCTCTTTCACAACACACACACACACACACACACACACACACACACACACACACACAAACGCACGCGCGCGCGCGAGCTTAACGTGTCAAATGTCAAAATATCAGCAACACTTTGAAATAACACCCCACGCTCCACATAAACACGAAACAACACAAATGAACATCATATAGTTATAACAAAACGTGAAATGGCGCAGAAATATTTTGCCTTGCTGATAAAATATATAAATATAATTTAATTATATTAAACACGTACGTCACAGCAAAAGAATTAAGTGCTTTAACAAGTCATAAACATGGGAAGCAAGCCCGCAGCATTCAAACATAAAAGGAAAAAAGAGGTCACATGCTAATTAACGTGATATATAAGTATTGTCAGTATGAAATGAACACAAAAAAGGCAAATAGAAAACGTTTCGTCATTTTAAGATAAGATGCTGTAGAATGTATTGCAGATATACACTGAAGCGCCAAAGGAACTGGTATACCCATACGTATTGAAATACAGTGATATGTAAACAGGCAGAATACGGTGCCGCGTTCGGCAATGCCTATATAAGACTACAAGTGTCTGGCGCAGTTTTTAGATCGGTTACTACTGCCACAATGGGAGGTTATCAAGATTTAAGTGAGTTTGAACGTAGTGTTACAATCGACGCACCACCGATTGAACACATCATCTCCGAGGTGGCGATGAAGTGGGGATTTTCCCGTACAACCATTTCACGAGTTCACCGTGAATATCAGGAATCTGGTAAAACATCAAATCTCCGACATCGCTGCGGCTGGAAAAAGATCCTACAAGAACGGGAGCAACGACGACTGTGGAGAATCGGTCAACGTGACAGAAGTGCGACCCTTCCGCAAATTGCTGCATATTGCCATCAACAAGTGCCAGCGTGCGAACAAATCAACGATACATCATCGATATGGGCTTTCGGAGCCGAAGGCACACTCGTGTACCCTTTATGACTGCGCGACACAAAGGCTTACTTGGGTTCGTCAACACCGACATTGGACTATTAATGGCTGGAAACGTGTCTCGTTTCAAATTGTAACGAGTGGATGGACGTGTGCGTGTGTGCAGACAACCTCATGAATCCATAGACCCTGTATGTCAGCAGGAGACTGTTCAAGTTGTTGCAGGCTCTGTATTGCTGACGGGTGAGTACACTTGGAGTGATTTGGGACCCCTGATACTGTGTGATCACCTGCATCCATTCATGCCTTTTGTGCATTCAGGCCGCCTTGGGCAATTCCAGCATGACAATGCGACACCCCACACGTCCAAAATTACTACAAAATGATTCCAGGAACACTGCTCTGCGTTTAAATACTTCTGCTGACCAACAAACTCCCCAGACATGAACATTATTGAGCATATCTGGGATGCCTTGCAACGTGCTGTTCAGAAGAGATCTCCATCCTCTTGTACCCTCACGGATTTATGGAGAGCCCTGCAGAATTCATGTCAATTCCCTCTAGCACTACTTCAGACAGTAGTCGAGTCCATGCCACGTCGTGTTGCCGCACTTCTTCGTGCTCACGGGGGCCCTACACGATATCAGGCAGATGTGCCAGTTTCTTTGGCTCTTCCGTGTAAAACTTCCAATTTACACAACTAACAGCGTCACGTGAGGTACGTAGACAAATATATAACCATATTACTTCCAAGTCAGTATCTTAGACCTACATCTTCCAGCTTATCGTAAGAGAACAACATGTAATGCCTCAACTCAAGGACATGTGTCTTTATCTGTACACATAAACTAATGGAAAATATTTGACACTAAATTCTCCCTTCTTTGTGCATGTAAATGCCTTCCAGAAGAAAATTGGTACAATCTGCACAATATGAAACATGTTTCGCTAATAACAAACCTATGAAACTGTGTCTTGCATCAGGCATAATTTCTCTTCAGTTTTTAATGCAGTAAGTTAGGATTTGCTATTCGTGTAAATGCATATACACACGCCATATATCACTGGACGCTGCGATCCACAAGGTCTCCTTTTACTATACCACATGTTTAAGGTTTTCCCTGTTCCGTAGACTGTGGGAGGGATGACTGCTTATACGTAGGAAATGTCATCAAAATACAATGCAAATAAATAGGACAATTATAAGGGGGAGCCAAATGAAAACGAGGCAGAGGCAGACGAAAAAAAGTAAGTTTACTGTTCATTATTTCAAAACTAATTGCCAATGTCTTTTCTCGGTGTTCCAAAAGTATGGATCTCGCATGGTGAGAGATCGGGACTGTATGGTGGGTGTGTAAGGGCTCCCTGCGAAACTTCTGTAGCGTAGTTGTAAAAACATTGGCAACAAATGGCGCCGTCTCTCTTCGAATCTCTGTAAGTTCCGATTTTTCCACAACTTTTGTAAGGCTCTCCTGTGAGTCAGACTTCACTACAATAATACGTAATAATCTGATCTCCCTGTCTTCGCTATCATCTGCTATTTTAATTGGAGATGGATCCTCTCTCTCTCTCTCTCTCTCTCTCTCTCTCTCTCTCTCTCACACACACACACACACACACACAAACACACATACACACACAACAGGTATTTTAGAATCAGTCATACAAGGAATCTACACCACCCGATCAAAGCTATCCGGACACCCGTATGTAATGCGGAATTAACCACTATATTCCACGAGAGGCAGACCTGCCCATAAAAATGGAATCGGGGAGTATTGCGACGTTCGTAGGGAAGCAGTAGCAGCAGAATAGGTCCGTCAGGACACCTGAGTTACTTAGAACGTGGTCTGGCCATTGGATGTTACCTGAATAAAAAATTCATCAGGCACATGTCATCCCTTCTAAAGCTGTCCATGTCGATTGTTTGTAATATTGTAAGGTGGCAACGGCCTTGTACCTTACATGAGTCCATTTAATGTGACACTTTAGGTTTTGTTGGAGTAATACTCTAAATTACGGTGTGGGAAATCTATGTGGAAACGCATCGGCACGCGAGAATTCCGCGATTTTGTACATATAAGATTTTGCGGTAAGGCAGTACGCGAGACAGCTCGGCTACGTCCCCGCCTAACCACCGAAGGCCACAGCCTGACGGTAGGAATGGTGAACTGGGGGATTTCTGTAATCCGTTTAGAGACCACAGCGGCCGCCAACCTCTGAGGGGCGCGCGGCTGCAGGTGTTCAAGTGTTTACCAAAACAGAGTAGTGCATAGCTGGACGGCTTTCCTGTGCGTGCTCTCTACTATGTCCCACTAATTTTACGCATACGAGTAACTCAAGTGGGGCAGGCCAAGAGTTCCGAATAACAAACTTTCAATGCAAGAATCTATGGGCGGCCGAGGTGGCCGAGCAGTTCTAGACGCTACAGTCTGGAACCGCGCGACCGCTACGGTCGCAGGTTCGAATCCTGCCTAGGGCATGGATGTGTGTGATGTCCTTAGGTTAGTTAGGTTTAAGTAGTTCTAAGTTCTAGGGGACTGATGACCTCAGAAGTTAAGTCCCATAGTGCTCAGAGCCATTTGAACCATTTTGAATCTGTGTTCGCCACGATGAGGAATCTCGAGTGGTCTCTTGGGAGAAAACTTCCAGTAAACGTGTTATTGCCCATAGCTGTGGTTCTTCCCAGCCGGCGAGGGCGGAGTTTGCTTGTGAAATTTTGTAGAAATAAAAGAATTGTGGAAAAGAGTTCTATTCCCAGTCCGTACATTGGTTGGCACTGGCAGACTGGGTATTTTGAGAGCTTCTAGTGATGTGATTCGCTCGGTAAAAGTTGAGGTGAGAAAACAAAGGTAAAGAGCGATCTTGCTGGACTCTCGGACAATGTCTTCCGTTCTGGGCTCTCCTACTGAGAGGACGTTAGCCAAGTCGTCTCCCGTCTTTGTCTTTCGTTCTGAGTGGACGTTAGCCGCGCCAGTTCTTTGTTGCCGGGACGATCGTTGCAAATAGAGAAGTTTATGGATAGCGGTCTGTTGTCCGAGTAGTGTAGGAGTGTACTTTCCGAGACGCCACACGCCAAACGCACAGCCGCGCCGTCGCCGTCGCCGTCGCTCCCGCTTCGGCCTGTGTTAGCAGTAACGTTAAATAGTTGGATCACGTGCAATTTCTGTTTCCACAGAGGTTTCACGGTACTTTGGGGTGTAGTGGTTCTTCGTATTTTACGTTTTCTGGCGATGTCAGCCGTTCAGCCAAGTTATAAGAGACCGCGTTTTGGACCAATTTTAACACAGTTCACTGCCAATGCCAGTCAGGAGGATAATTTGTAAATTGTTCATTGTGTTTTATTCAGCATTGATCTGAAGGTTATAATAAAATTATTGTGATTCAGTAGAGCCTTTACTTTCAGTAGTTGATCCTGAATTCACCCTTTTGCTTTATTTTATTTTTGTGTATGTGTTTGATGTCATTGAACACCCGAAGTGTTCGTGATCGTTCATGTTTGGAAGTAAAAACAGGTGTGATTTATCGTCAACGCTACCACCGCAGATTAATTGGGGGTGGCAGGGCCACATTTAAATCTAGCGTTATCCATTTTTGCGTACAGTTCCACTTCCAATTTCTCTGTAAGTTGTTTGTCAGGGGCGAACACACGCAAAAGGCGGACAAGCAACGGGTGGGGTGTTACAATATGACCAAGAAGTGGAAACAAGAAGGAACAGCAACAGCTAAACCTAGATAAGGGAGACCTCACGTGCTGGCGGACAGCGACCGTCGAGCATTACAAGGGTGAATTAAAAAACATCGTATGAAATCAGCGGAAGGAACCACTCGTGACTTCCAAAGTGCTACCAGTAGTCCAGCTAGCACCGTGACTGTGCACATGGAGTTAATAATAATGAGGTGGAATTGTCGAGCAGCTCCTCATATGCCACACCTTTATACAGTCAGTGCTATGTGATGCTTGAGATGGTGTAAAGAGCGACGGCACTGGAAAATCGATGACTGGAAACTAGAGGTCTGGAGTGATGAATTACGGCGTCCTCTGTGTCACTCCGATGGAAGGGTTTAGATCTGGCGAATGCATTCAAAATTTTACACGCCATATGTGTAGTGCCAACAGTGAAGATCGGAAGAAAGGTGTTATTGCATGGGGGTATTTTTTGTAGTCAAGATGTGGTCCCGGAATGCCCTTAAGAAAACGCTAAATTTGGAAGAATACGAAACATCTTACAGCATTTTATACTTCCCGCAATAGAGGAACAGTTCGGAGGTAATGATTGTTTTTATCAGCATGACAACGTACCCTATCATAAAGCAGCATCTGTGAGGCAAAATTTTGTGGACAACAACATTCTAGAATTGGACTGACCTGCCTGGAGTCCCTACTGATCCCACTGGGATGAGTTAGAACGTCGACTTCGCTCCAGCCCCTAGCGTCAAACACCGCTACCTTCTCTGATCTCAGCTCTTGAGGAAGAATGGGCAGCCATTCCTCACTGAAAGCGTCTCCAGAAGGATTCAAGCCATCATAAAGTTGGAGCATGGACACACCTCATATTAGTGTCCACTAATAGATGTCCGAACACTTTTGATCTCATTGTGCATAACTGGTCTCTACCGTACACAAAATGTATTTTTCCAGCGCTCTACACATGATTCGACACCTACCACTTCCTTTTTTTTACTATTTACTTGATCATTCCATTTGATATCCCCATGGATTTTTATTCGAAGGTGCTTGGCTTCATTTGCGACCCAGTAAACACGTAGTTCAAATGGTTCAAATGGCTCTGAGCACTATGCGACTTAACTTCTGAGGCCATCAGTCGCCTAGAACTTAGAACTAATTGAACCTAACTAACCTAAGGACATCACACACATCCATACCCGAGGCAGGATTCGAAGCTGCGACCGTAGCGGTCGCTCGGTTCCAGACTGCAGCGCTTAGAACCGCACAAACACGTAGTCAAGTGGTACTACGTTTTTATGTTTTGTGAAGTACATAGATTTATTTCCCTCTGCCTTTAGAGCAAATTAAACATTTTTGTTGGAAATAACATGTTCATCGAGGGAAAGTGCTGCCGTTTCCTTGTCAATAAATCCTTAGTACAGTAGCTAACCACCGTAGATTTCCCGTAAGTATTTATTTTCTTTAATGGGGATCGGTGCTGAGAATAACAAGCATTTCAAAAGTCAAGAGGGCTTGATTACTTCTGTCAATCTAATTTAAGTTGTAATTTATTAACTCCTTGGGTTTCTCATGATCTACGGTTTCGAATCCTTACCATTGGGAGGGTTACTTTGTTTTAAATATCTTACAGTGTTTGAACACAAAATATGTTCTACGTTTCTGTTACTTCAAGGAGGTGTTTGATACTGGAGGCTAATTGCGTGGGTCAGTTTTGCTTATCTTTTTGTTGTTGGATATTACCGATGCTCTCTTCTAAACACAAGGCAATGTTCTATGGTGAAGACACATCTAATAAATTAAGGTTAATCACTGCACCTCATCAGCTGCAGATATCGTATTAGATCTGGCAGTGATTTTTTTGGCAATTTGAATTGTTTTATACGTATAGACGTAATATCTAAACAGATTAAGACATTACAATTGCCGAATAGCAGGCGTTGTGGTGTAATAGGTCTTGGATTTAATCTACAAACTCGGATACTGCAAACAGCAGGTAGACGTTTTGCGTCCACGCTCAAGAGAGATTCCGTTAATTTTAACTGTTTCAATTATAAGAAATCTGAATTGACTTCACAATCGCCAAAATATTCCATTCGCGCTAAATTCGAGTTTTCGCTATTTCAGGCTTCCAAACCCTCTTCTTTTAATGTTCTTGCATGTGTCATTTATACAACTGTATTATTCTTAAGAACTGCAGTGAAGAACAGGATCAGGTAGCCATCCTCCAGAATGTTAAGTACGCTCCTGGTGAGAAGGCAGTTTCTTTTGTCAGTAACGTCTATACTTCGCTGAATCTGGCCAGCGGTGAAAGGAGGATACTTTTCCATTCACGTAGCTGCCAGTAGCTCTATCCATTTAAACTGATGATCGTATTTCTCATCAGTCAGTGCCGTGGAGTGCGGACGTTTCCGCTGTGTGCTCCGTTCTCTCTTGTTCGTTCTCAAAAATATTTCGCGAAGTTGATCGCGAATCGGTGCGTGACATTGCGTGATTTGCGTTTCGAGTATTACTTAACCGAACTTTGTGAAAAATTTTGTCCGAACGTACGAAGAAGGAGTTTTACGGAAATTACACTGAGGCGACAGAAGCCATGGGATAGCGGTATGCATACGTACAAATGGCGGTAGTATCGCGTACACGTGGTTTAAAAGAGCAGTGCATTGTCGGAGCTGTCATTTGTACTCAGGCGATTCATGTGAAAATTTTCTGACGTGATTATGACCGCACGACGGGAACTAACAGACTTTGAACGGTAGCTCAGTGGTACTTGGAACAAGAGGCGTGGGACATTCCATTTCGGAGATCGTTAGGGAATTCAAGATACCGAGTTCCAAGTGTCAAGAGTGCGTGGAGTACACCAAATTTCAGGCATTACCTCTCACCACGGACAGCGTGGTGGCCGACGGCCTTCACTTAACAACCGAGAACAGCGGCGTTTGAATAGAGTTGTCAGTACTAACAGACGAGCAACTCTGCGCGCAATAACCGTAGAAGTCAATTTGGGACGTACAACGAACGTATCAGTTAGGACAGTGCGACGAAATTTGGCTTTAATGGGATATGGCTTCAGAGGCCTATGCTAACAGCACCTCGTGACCATATCGGTTTGACCCTGGGCGACTAGAAAACTTTGGCTTGGTAACATGAGTCCCGGTTTCGGTTGGTAAGGCCTGATGGTAGGGTTTGCGTGAGGCGCAGACCCCACGAAGCCATGAACCCAAGTTGTCAACAAGGCACTGTGCAAGCTGGTACTGGCTCCATAATGGTGTGGGTTATGTTTACATGGAATGAACTGGGTCTTCTGATCCAACTGAACCGATCATTGACTAGAAATGGTTATGTCCGTCTACTTGGAGACCATTTGCAGCCATTCGTGGACTTCATGTTCACAAAAAACAACAGAATTTTTGCGATGAGAGTCCATGTCACCAGGCCATCATTGTTCTCGACTGGTTTGAAGAACTTCCGAAAAATTCGGGTGAACGATTTGGTCAACCAGATGGCCCGACATGAATCCCATCCCACATTTATGGAACACAATCGCGAGGTCAGTTCGTGTACAAAATCCTGCACCGGCAGTTCGCAATTATGAACGGCTAGAGGCAGTAAGGCTCAATATTTCTGCAGGGGACTTCAAACGAGATGCTGAGTCCATACCACTTCGAATTGCAGCACTACGCCGGGCAGAAGAAGGTCCTACAGGATATTAGGAGGTATCCCGTTGCATTTGTCATCTCAGTGTGTCCTGCAGTATATGTGACGACCATGTAGTGATATTTCTGGTTTGGTTTTTCTCTGTCCCAAATCTACAATGGAAACGCTAAAGTAATTAAAGTGAAATACAGCCTGGTGATTGGATAGTGTACGTGAATCTGACTGTGGTCGTCGCCCTGGTTACACAAGCAATGGCGTGTTTTGTTCACGCGGGGCTGTGGTGGTACGCTGAGTTCCTTCGTGGCACATATCTGAGTGGATGCGGGTTCGGCTGTGCCGACGCAACAGGATACGCTCCATGTGTCGACACCGGGTCACTAGCGGCTTCAGAAACAGGTAAACACGATAGACTCTTAGAGGTCAAGTACTGTCGGTAAGGAAATGGATCGCTAACAATTAGAAGATTCAGAACTCCCTAGAACAGAAAACGCAATTCATGCATAGCTGGTAACAGAGAAATAGCTAAAGATACACAAGATGAAATCAAAGACAAGTTAAGATGTGAATCAAAGGACAACTTCGTGAGATCTACCCTGAAACTTGGATACTACGTTCAGAGTTGTATAGAAAGTCAATACCAACACTTGAAGCCAAAATCACAATGCTAGAAGAGGAAAATTATAGGATCAAACAACAAAATTAAAATATTAAAGCCCAATTTTTATGACCAGCAGTCTCATATGCAGCAGTTTGCGGCCTTAATTGGGTTTCGAGCACCGTGGCAAAGATACAACATCCAAAGAGTATGAACACTATTGTTATCTCGGCAACAGAGAACAAGGCTGCCAAGGTTGTGAAAAACTCCTACCAAATCAGTTAACTCAGTGAAGGACAATGCTAAAATTAATGCAATTTGTTCGACACAAAAAACTATAATCTTAGTAGCCAAAAAGAAAAAAAAATACACTGCGAAAAAATTGTCGACAAAGTTGAAACGATTACGAATATTAAATGCGAACTACCTGAAAAGAAAAGGCCTGTGCTGGCAAAGTGTGACATTCTAAAAGAAACAGCTGATGCAGACCTATTAGAAAACCTCTACGAACTGAATGAAAAAAGACTAAGTAGATAAATCTGATTTCTTGGAAGAGATAAGTCTGCTTCAGAAAGGGACGTAAGATAAGGGACACATTTCACCAGGCTACTGAACTAACCCCACGACTCTAGAACATGCTGCTGGAAAGAGCGAAAGTGTACATAGGATTTCAGCCCCTTAAAAATAAACACCACTATTCAGTTCCGAGATGTTTTAAATGCCATGAACTTAACCACACAATGAAACACTGTAGCGCTCAACACCAGATATGTGGCAATTGTGCTGTACCGGGGGACCAGCTGAATAAATGCAAAAACGAGTCAATTCGATGCATACTGTGTCATTATCGTAAATAAGTGCAATGAATTTGTCAGTTAATGTTTCTGCTACGAGAATTAGTCAGAACAGACTATGGAGAGTAAGTACGACAACATAAACTTGGAATCAGTGATACCTCTTCAGCTAAGACAAAATCAGACACAAAACCAAAAACAAAATAAAAACTGCATGTACGATACTTAGGAATTGGCGATGCTCTATAATATTGCGCCAGTCCCCATGAATATTTACGACAAATGAAATGGATGCTGTTAAATATCCTTCCTCCCAAAACAATATTTTTCTTAAAATCAGCGAAACTTTCTTAAACCTGTCAGAATACATCGATAACTCAGTTACGCAAGGCCATATGCCACTGAAACTAGTGACTGAAATCAGGGTACAGATATTTCAAAGTGCGATTCTGCGAATCCAGCTGTCAGCTATAACTGAAGAACTGGAAGATGAAATATTGAATAGTAACCATCATACACACTTGACTATGGAGCACGGAACACAAAATACTTTGAAGAAATCTGATATGAATACAGATTCGGAAGTATGTCTTCCACAATCCCCTACAATAACAACGACAAAAAAATTAACATTGGAAACATACTTAACACATTTACCAAAAAAATTAACGTAGGAAACATAGTTAACACATTTACCGCAGTACACATTTATGATACTAGCCAGTGTGACAAATATATTAAAGCAGTGAACTTTGAATCAGGAAGAATATCTTACAAAAACCATGTACAAGCTATACGCACTACAGAGCAGACTCAATAAGTAGACGGTCTGCCGACCAAGACAGTGAACGCGCATCGCAAAGAAATGAACAAGGACGAAGTGAAGTTGGCAAATGTACGAAACGACCTGACCGAAGTATCACATCTAAACGCAAGGTTGTGGCCGAGCGGTTCTAGGCGCTTCAGTCCGGAACTGCCCTGCAGCTACGGTCGCAGGTTCGAATCCTACCTCGGGCATGGATGTGTGTGCTGTCCTTAGGTTAGTTAGGTTTAAGTAGTTCTGAGTCCAGGGGACTGATGACCTCGGATGTTAAGTCCAATACTGCTTAGAGCCATTTGAACCACTTTAAACGCAAGACCGCATTTAGGTGCAGTAGATCCCACTCAGATTTATAAATACATCCACGCGGAACTGAATGAACTATAGGACGCAAAAATCATTCACATCGCCCTCCGATATATAGAAGGAATACGGCATTGAAAAGGGAAATCAGTGACCTCCACAACAGAGGCAGTAGATTCATTAATCTGCCTACAGATTTTAAAGAATTAAGTGACGTGCTACACAAAAAGATCGAAACTTTTGGAATTACATAACGTGTAGAGAGACCTCGTGTGAGCACGTGGACGAAATGAATTTGAGTCCCTGTCACACGAATACATTTTCCATATTGGCCTTAAAAATTCTGCAGATTAATCAGTGAGAATTTCCTTTGTAGTGTCTGAACTTAAAAAAGACCAAAAGAAATGAGAGGTGATCTGTTGTGTATTCAGCAGCTATATCTGAAAAATGGGAAACTCCCATTTTCTCCACAATATCAGCTACCTCTTTGAATCAGCAAAGGCAACGGCAGTTATTGTGCTTATAAACAAAGGCATGACGATCAACAAACTCTCTGAAACGTGTAACGAACATTTGGCTTCCACAGCATTTCGACAGCAAAACAGTGAATGGATGCTCAAAAATGTATATGCACAGTACGCTGATCACATAGAACCGTACACTGAAAAAAAAAAAGTCGGGAAAGCGGACAACTACGCTCATGGTAAAAACTTGTTGATAACATTCGCTATAAACCCTGTGGTTTAGCAGGCGTACAGATGACACAGGCCAGAAGGTTTTAGACATCATTCAAGTACTTGACCTGTTAGTGGCGAATCGTTTGGGACAACCTGTGACATACCACAACACAGCCTGCGTAGCTACTAACGTAGACATTACACTAATAAAAAGAAGAGCTGTAAATACAATTTGCGAGTGAACAGTCCATTTTCGATTGACCAGCAGTGAACACAATATAATTACGCTCACGATTAACGGTAGAAGTAATCTGATCAAAACCTGATTACGACAGCAGGATTTAAGAACGAGCTCCGTGAAATAGTATCTAGTGTCATTAAAATAATCAGCCGGTGTAGCCATAAGAGCTCAAGCATTACAAGAACTAAACAAAACGAGTAACTCGAACGCATCCCTAAAACTGCCATCACGTCATTAAAGAAGATGCCGTTGACACCGGGGCAGACTGACACTAGATGACGCACAAGTCAAGCCACAAGAGACTACCAGGAGTCCCCCATTGCAGCCAACAAGGGAGCGCGATTGGCTCATCACACAAACCTTTAGTTCCAATATCAAGAACTGCTTAATCAACACAAAGATGTGCAATGGTAAATCTATCTGAGAAACCAGATAAAGACCGATGTGTGGGATAAACCAAACAAAATATTGAGAGAACATGAATTAATTCAGTGATTTTGTCCATAATAAATGGCCGAAGATGGATCGATGACGCATGGATGGAGACAACAGAATACCTGCTTGGCAAACTCTTCCCAGACGGCAATTACGAGGCTAATGAACTTCACAGGGAACTCAGATATGCACTAAACAATATATGGAGCACTTCTTTAATAACTTCATCGTTCGCTGAAGATGAAGTAGCCGTAACCTCAAAGAAACTGAAGTACGGGAAAGCTCCAGGGGCAGATAACATTCATGCCAAATTTCTCAAATAAATAAAAGTACAAATTTTTTCATTCCTAACTAGTCTACTAAATAATTCCTTATGACTGGGTAGGGTGCTGCCAGCTAGCTGGAAATTACCAAAATCTGTTGCAATAAATAAGTCCAAGGATAAAGTCCGGCTGATCCAAAAGCTATAGACCAACGTGTTTGATTAACACACTTGCAAAAGTTGAGGAAAGGCTCCTCTGTCACACGTTACACTCTTCACGGACTTAATCAGTGCCAGTTTCGTTTTAGCAAAGGAAATATATTAAAGACGCATTTTACAAGGCGATGTGACAAATAATATGCAATCAACTGACATTGCGGGAGCATTTGGTAATGTATGGTGACCCGATTTGTTTGCCCGGATGCGTGACCTACAGGTTCCCCAGTGTCTATACAACAGCTTCGTAGATAACTGTAGGGGTAGAGTTGTAGAATAGTTAGTCGGAACACAAAAAGTATTAAAAGTAACTACCACAGGGTACCCACAGCGGTCGACTCGTGGGGCAGTATTTTGGTATTTGGCAACTGAACCATTCTTGTGCGAGTTGAAGATGATCAAATCAGTGCATTGGTGGCGTATGCCGTTGACTTCTTGACTGTAGTGTCAGAGAATTCAAGAGCTCAGCTGGACGAGATGGCGAATGTGGTCCGCTCCCGAATGCAGCGATAATGTGTAAACAACAAACTTACCATATCCCCACAGAAAACAACTTTAAAAGTCAACTTTCCTTAGGCAGAAATCCTACAGTTAAGCCTTTATTTGGCACAAATAGATAAAGCGTGAAAAATTAGGTTACTTAAGTTAGATGTATATGATCATGTGAACAATTTTATATGCATTTTTTTCAAATACAGTATATTACGATTAAGTATCATTGCCTTGAAAAGGCGCTTGGCTTTTGCAACGTGAATATTACTGTTGTGTTGGCAGAAGAGCCAACACCGTGTTACTACAGGAGGCCGAAATGCACGCGTTTTAGCTCACGCAGGCTGGCGTGAAGAGGGTTCAAAATGGTTCAAATGGCTCTGAGCACTATGGGACTCAACTGCTGTGGTCATCAGTCCCCTAGAACTTAGAACTACTTAAACCTAACTAACCTAAGGACATCACACACAGCCATGCCCGAGGCAGGATTCGAACCTGCGTGAAGAGGGAAGAACTATACTGACGTGAGGTCTGGAACATGACAAGGAATGAGAATTCAGAAAGCGGACATAATTATTTTGATACTTAACTTTAATCCATTACTGAGGAACGTCGCTCTTGACGGTACATGATTCACAATATTATCTGTTCAGAAGACATATAGGAACTGAATATGGCGCCTTGCTAGGTCGTAGCAAATGACGTAGCTGAAGGCTATGCTAAACTGTCGTCTCTGCAAATGAGAGCGTATGTAGGCAGTGAACCCTCGCTAGCAAAGTCGGCTGTACAACTGGGGCGAGTGCTAGGGAGTCTCTCTAGACCTGCCGTGTGGCGGCGCTCGGTCTGCAATCACTGATATTGGCGACACGCGGGTCCGACGTATACTAACGGACAGCGGCCGATTTAAAGGCTACCACCTAGCAAGTGTGGTGTCTGGAGGTGACACCACAATTACAATGTTATTCCACTAGCTGTTGGTTGGTTGGTTTGTGGGATTAAAGGGACCAGACTGCGACGGTCATCGGTCCCTTTTTCCAAAGAAATGAAAACCACCCAAAGAAAATAAAAATGAACAGCAGGAAAGACAACAGACGACACAGGACAAGAAATACTCCGACAGAGATCAGACAAAACAAATTAAAGTCACACAGGGTGTGACGGTGGTTGGCCGACCATAGAGAAAAAAAGGGAAAAGCCAACCACCGAGAACACATTAAAAACTCGGTTTAAAAACCGTAGGCCAAAGGCCAGAATCAATACAAAACAATAAAATAAAACAGAAACACTCAGATTAAATGATAAAATCCCCCTGCCCGAATAAAACGCAAAACTAAGCCAGCCATAGCAGGGTAATCTGTTAAAAGGGCAGGAAGCGTGTTAAGCAGTGCGAACGTCTGCCTGAGCACAGCTAAAAGCGGACACTCCAATAAAATGTGGACCACAGATAAAACGGAGCCGCAGCGACATAGAGGTGGGGTCCTCACGGCGCAATAAGTGGCCGTGCGTCAGCCGAGTGTGCCCAATGCGCAGCCGGCAGAGGACAACAGACTGCTGGCGGGAGACCCGCATGGACGACCGCCACACAGTCGTCGTCGCCTTGATAGGGCGAAGTTTGTTGGGCATGGGCAGGTTGCGCCATTCAGAGTCCCATAAATCAAAAAGTTTTCGGCGTAAGATTGCCCGCAAATCAGTCACTGGGAGGCCAATCTCCAGAGGTGGTTTACTGGTGGCCTCTTTCGCCAGGCGGTCAACATTTTCATTGCCGGGTATCCCAATATGACCGGGGGTCCACACAAACACCACAGAGCGGCCGCAACGTGCAAGAGTATGCAGGAACTCCTGGATAGCCATTACCAGACGGGAACGAGGGAAACACTGGTCGAGAGCTCGTAAACCGCTCAGGGAATCGCTACACATAACGAAGGACTCACCTGAGCAGGAGCGGATGTACGCTAGGGCTCGAAAGAGAGTAACCAGCTCAGCAGAGTAAACGCTGCAGCCAGCCGGCAAGGCTGGAATGGACCCCTAGAGTTAGTCAGTGTAAACAATGCCAGAGCCCTGATACGTGGCTAAGATGGAATAAAAGCGGCGGCGGAAGGCCTCTGGAGGGACTGAGTCCTTCGGGCCCTGTGCCAGTTCCAGCTCAAGGCGAGGGCGAGGCACACACCACGGGGCTGCACGCAGAGGTGCCCGGAAAGGAGGCGGAAGAGGTAAAGCCCCAAGCCCGGAGAGAAGCTCTTTGACGCGGACCGCGATCGTACAACCTGACCGGGGCCGACGTGCAGGCAGATGGACGACCGATTGCGGGAACAGGAGACGATAGTTCGGATGCCCGGGCAAGCTAAAAACATGGGCAGCATAAGCGGCCAGTAAATTTTGGCGCCTTAACCGCAATGGAGGGACACCTGCCTCCGCAAGTATGCTGTCCACTGGGCTGGTCCGGAAAGCACCAGTGGCAAGGCGTATCCCGCTGTGGAGGATTGGGTCCAGCACCCGCAACGCAGATGGGGATGCTGAGCCATAAGCCAGGCTCCCATAATCCAGACGGGACTGGATTAACGCCTGGTAGAGCCGTAACAGGGTAGATCGGTCGGCGCCCCAGCGGGTGTGGCTCAAGCATCTCAGAGCGTAAAGACGCCGCCAACACGCCTGTTTAAGCTGCCGGATATGAGGCAGCCAAGTCAACCGGGCATCGAAAACCACCCCCAGAAATCTGTGTGATTCCACCACTGAAAGAAGTTCGCCGTCAAGATAAAGCCGCGGCTCCGAGTGGACAGTACGTCGCCGGAAGAAATGCATAACGCAGGTCTTGGCTGCCGAAAACTGGAACCCATGAGCCACAGCCCAAGACTGCGCCTTGCGGATAGCGCCCTGTAGCTGACGTTCAACAGCTGCAATGCCAGTAGAGCTGTAGTAAAGGCAGAAGTCGTCAGCATACAGGGAAGCGGACACAGAATTTCCCACCGCTCCATCGAGCCCGTTTATTGCGATTAAAAACAGGCAGACACTGAGGACAGATCCCTGTGGTACCCCGTTCTCCTGGACTCGGGACGAACTATGAGAGGCCGCGACTTGCACGCGGAAGGTACGATACGACAGAAAATTGCGGATAAAGATCGGCAGAGGGCCCCGAAGACCCCACCCATGAAGCGTAGAAAGTATGTGATGACGCCATGTCGTATCGTACGCCTTCCGCATGTCGAAAAAGACAGCGACCAGGTGCTGACGTCGGGCAAAGGCAGTAAGGATGGCCGACTCCAGACTCACCAGATTGTCGGTGGCGAAGCGGCCTTTACGGAACCCACACTGAGACGGAGCCAGAAGGCCCCGAGACTCCAGTACCCAATTCAAGCGCCGGCTCACCATCCGTTCAAGAAGCTTGCAAAGAACGTTTCTGAGGCTAATGGGGCGGTAGCTGTCCACGTCCAAAGGGCTCTTGCCCGGTTGCAAAACGGGGATGACAATGCTTTCCCGCCATTGCGACGGAAACTCACCCTCGACCCAGAGACGGTTGTAAAGGTCGAGGAGGCGTCGCCTCCAGCCCACTGAAAGGTGTTTCAGCATCTGACAGTGAATGCGATCTGGCCCAGGAGCGGTATCAGGGCAAGCGGCAAGGGCACTGTGAATTTCCCACTCACTGAATGGAGCATTGTAGGATTCAGAATAGTGGGTGCGAAAAGAAAGGCTCCGACGTCCCATCCGCTCTTTAATGGAGCTGAAGGGCAGTGGGTAATTGGAAGAAGCGGAACTAAGAGCAAAATGCTCTGCCAAGCTGTTGGCAATTTCGTCGGAGTCTGTACAAACTGCTCCATTCAGTGAGAGCGCAGGGACGCTGACAGGGGTCCGATAGCCATAGAGGCGTCGGATCTTGGCCCAGACCTGCTATGGAGAGACATGGAGGCCAATGGTGGACACATACCGCTCCCAGCACTCCTGCTTGCTTTGGCGGATAAGGCGGCGGGCCCGCGCACGCAGCCGTTTGAAGGTGATGAGGTGTTCAATGCAGGGGTAGCACCCGCCGGCGATCTTTAATCGCCTCAGCGATCTCAGGCGGCCACCAAGGCACAGTCCGCCGCCGATGGGACCCAGAAGAACTGGGAATGGCAGATTCTGCGGCAGTAACGTTGCTGGTGGTGACTGAGTGAACCACCGCATCAATGTCGTCATTAGAGAGAGGCGCAATAGCGGCAATGGAGGAGAACAAGTCCCAGTCAGCCTTATTCATAGCCCATCTGCTGGGGCGCTCAGAAGAGTTCGTTGTGGCAGTGACAGAAGGATCGGAAAGTGGTCACTGCCACACAAGTCGTCATGCACACTCCATTGCACAGACGGTAAGAGGCGAGGGCTACACATCGAAAGGTCGATGGCGGAGTACGTGCCATGCGCCACGCTGAACTGTGTGAAAGAACCATCATTTAAAAGTGAAAGATCGAGCTGTGCCAGTAAATGCTCAATGGTGGCGCCTAGACCTGTTGCCACTGACCCACCCCACAGAGAGTTATGGGCGTTGAAGTCGCCCAGTAACAAGAAAGGTGGCGGCAATTGGGCTATCAGCGCAGCCAGGACATGCTGTGGGACATCCAGTGGAAGATAAAGACTGCAGACGGTAACAGCCTGTGGTGTCCACACCCGAACAGCAACAGCCTCCAAAGGTGTTCGTAGAGGGACAGACTCGCTGTGCAGAGAGTGAAGGACATAGAAGCAGACGCCACCAGACACCCTTTCATAAGCTGCCCGGTTCTTATAATAACCCCGATAGCCACGTAGGGCGGGGGTTCGCATCGCTGGAAACCAAGTTTCCTGAAGAGCAATGCAGAAGAATGGGTGAAGGCTGATAAGTTGTCGGAGCTCAGCTAGATGATGGAAGAAACCGCTGCAGTTCCACTGGAGGAGGATATTGTCCATGTCCGAGAAAGGCGTGACGGGACGGGGAAGGCAGATTACGCCGATGGGTCACCTGCTGCCTCCGATGGAGCACCCGTGCAAATGCTATCCATTGTGTCTGAGGGACCGGCGAGATCGAGGTCCTCAGCGGACGCAAGAATCTCCACCTCATCCTCAGACGCAGAGCTTGTAGGTAGCGGTGGAGTAGGAGCCACCGCAGGTGCCTTGGTCTTACGGAGATTCAATGTCGTTTTCTCTCGCTGTTCCTTCGGTTGCCGTTGTTGAGAGGGCTTATTGGTGGCAGTCTCCGGAACCGAAGATGATCGCGAAGCTCGACGACCAGCGACCTGTGGCTTCTTCAGCCACTGGTTGGTGTCTGCTGTGCCGCTGGTGGGAACCTGGGAAGGGAGGGACCCAAGGGATCCCTTTCGAGCGAGAGAAGCCGAAGAAGACTTACGCTTCTACGGCTCAGAAGTGGGGACTGGTGTCCCCGGTGGTTTAGTGGGTGCTGGTCCCGAGGTAGATGGTGTGGGAGCAACAGCAAGAGAAGGGGCCCCCATCGTCAAGGGGGCAGGTGAGGTCCTTTGACGCTGAGAGCAAACTGTCTGTGGTGCAGCTAAAGGAGCTGGAGCAGGAGTGACAGTGGAGGCATAAGATGACATCATGCGCATGGGATGTAGCCGTTCAAATTTCCGCTTAGCCTCAGTGTAAGTCAGTCGGTCCAGGGTCTTATATTCCATGATTTTGCGCTCTTTCTGTAATATCCTGCAGTCTGGCGAGCAAGATGAATGAGGCTCTCCACAGTTGACACAGATGGGAGGCGGAGCACATGGAGTATCGGGATGAGATGGGCGTCCACAATCTCGACATGTGAGGCTGGAAGTACAGCGGGAAGACATATGGCCGAACTTCCAGCACTTAAAGCACCGCATCGGGGGAGGGATATAGGGCTTGACATCACAACGGTAGACCATCACCTTGACCTTCTCCGGTAATGTATCACCCTCGAAGGCCAAGATGAAGGCACCGGTAGCAACCTGATTGTCCCTCGGACCCCGATGAAAGCGCCAGACGAAATGAACACCTCTACGCTCTAAGTTGGCGCGCAGCTCGTCATCAGACTGCAAAAGTAGGTCCCTATGGGAAATAACACCCTGGACCTTATTTAGACTCTTATGTGGTGTGATGGTAACGTTAACATCCCCCAACTTGTCACAAGCAAGTAACCTGCGTGACTGGGCGGAGGATGCTGTTTTTATAAAAACTGACCCAGAGCGCATTTTAGACAACACCTCCCCAAACTTGTCCTCCAAATGCTCTACAAAGAACTGAGGCTTCACGGATACAAAGGATTCCCCACCAGCTCTGGTACAGACGAGATACCTGGGCGAATACATGTCACTGTCTTTCATTGCCTTTCGTTCCTTCCATGGTGTGGCCAGGGATGGGAACGATTTGGGGTCATAAACGTTAGCTTTAAAATGAGCCCTTGAACGCTTAGAGACTGCTGGTGGCTGGCCACCAGCAAGAGATGATGTACCACGCTTCATTGCGGGACATCCGCCCTGATGCCACCTACTCCGACCAAGGGCCCTCCCCATGGGCGCCACCCAGCCACAGCAAGAGCCACCTGGCAGGATGGCCATTGCCGGGAGTCCTGATGCCCCAGGGAGATGGGCATCTACTCCTTGGCATAAATGGGGAGTAAACGGCGCAGGCATCAATAGAGCGATCCCTGTGTTGTCAGGGGGCTACAACCAACAGGGTACATGGCGGCCCCACCACAGCGTACTGGCTACCGTGCTGGATCTTAGGTGCAAAAACGTATAAGGTCGTCGTCGCAGCTAAAAGCAACACTGCACAGCGCAGCGTGGTAATCGCACCCAGGGACGTATCCTCGCCCAAGAGATGGAAAACGAGCGGGACACCATTGCACGAGAAAGCCGGCTAAAGGTCTCAATGCACGACAGATACAGTGCACCATGTAAGGCGCCCTTCCCCAATTGGCTCGCTCTTCGGAACAATTTAGAAAGATGGAGGTCAAACCCGAGAGGGGACCATCACATAAGGCCGAAAAGGTTGAGACTCCTTTCAGTCGCCTCTTACGACAGGCAGGAATACCGCGGGCCTATTCTAACCCTCGAACCCGTTGGGGGCATTCCACTAGATGTAAAATTGATATTGCAGTATTTGGAGAAAGGTCTTAAAAGAATTACTTTTTGGTACAAAGCACCGAACAATGGCACATTTTCCACATTTTTCAGTCGAATACCCCTGAGGGAAATGCCTACATCTTCCCTCTTGGCTCATGCTCTAGCCAGTGACCAAAAGTTTGGTATCGTACATAATTAACTGGCATTGTAACTGCTATTTTTTTATTCTTCTGGACCTGTTGTCCGTACAATAAACAAAGCCAGACCTCCTCTTCCTAGAAAATACCTGTCCATTTGCAATGTCATAGGTAAGAATTCGCTACTACATTTACACAGTAAGGACTTCAAGACTTCCTCTTTCCATTTACAAGCAGTATGTGTGCGCAAAAAAAACAGCGTCCCAGTGATCGAAAGAAACTGTTGCACTGATAAGTGATGCTCACATAACCTTGCACAGTGCCTGCAAAAGAAGTACACTATTCAGAAACGTTGAAAGGTGGCAAGCCACTTTCTCACTTTAACTACTCTGTTGGCCAGATTAATTTTCATATTTTAGGTCCTAATTCGTGTGTTCCCCAATACTACATTTGGTACGTGTGTCTTATGATTCTTTTACATGATGAAATTGTGACCAGAATGTTCTTATAACTGCATGTGTAGCCAGTAGAGAACTTGTACCCGAGGGGCAGTACTGGGGACGACGGAGAACAGGGAGAAAGATGGCTTGTGGGCCATAAATATTGCGTCCAGCGACCTGTATGTGCGAATGATTCGAGAAAGCAGCGTTCTGTGGAATGTACCTGCAGAGGGACCGCGGGCTGTGGCACACCGTTCTTCCCACTTAGGGTCGCGGCAGGAGGGCGCCGGCTCCCAAAACAGTTTTCCTGAGCCAAGCGACAGTCTGTCGCGAAGGCGGCTAGATGGCGGAAAGTGGATGCAGGAAGGCATTTAAGAGAGACTGCTCTAATCTGAGCTTTTGTGCAAACGGCGGGACGCTCATAAAACTATGAGCATTCTCGTGTTAGAAGCTAGGACGATACGATCAGAGCGGCTGGTGCACGTGTTTAATGGAGGCAACACTGAAACTCCCCTGACGCCAAGTTCTTTTAGCGAGTGAAAAAACAATATATATTTCACAGCCACAACTGTCTGGTTAAGCTTAATAGTCTTCTTTTAAAAACTGGAAATGGTCATCCTGGAAAAAATAGATCTCTTCGCAAATGAGGGACTGTGCTCTTGTCTGGGTAGATGTTTTTCACCGAAACATGGCCATGTTTGCCGTGAGAACGACGCCTCCATAGTCTTCTAATAATCACAACGCCAGTCCGCGTTGTTTGCAAGTTTTCGTGGACGTGTCGGAACATTACAGCTGTCGTCGTGCTCCACCCCTCGCCCCAGCGTGCCGTTTTCTGCTGCCGGGTGAATCAAGGTGAAAGGGTAAAGTATTGCTACACCGGCGTGGGGTTGTTAAATGATGTTCGCAGCTCCCTGTTCTCCGTGAACCATAGTTTGTGGTGTACCTGGTCGTAGATGATTCCATTTGAATAGAATTTCGCCTCACGATGAATTCATGTAAACGAATTCTGATCGCACTGTAAAAGGGATCAATTCAGCGGAGAACTTGTATAGTTTCCACCCCAATGAATGCTTTGCCAATCAAGCACCATCCCTTTACTGATTCATGTTTGTCTTTTTTTAATATTATCAGCTCGACTATAGTTATAAAGGGATGAAGAAAAACTTATCATTATTTTTGTAAACTTAAATTCCCCCACTGTTCTCATTAATACTGTGGTGTCACCGCCAGACACCACACTTGCTAGGTGGTAGCTTTAAATCGGCCGCGGTCCATTAGTACATGTCGGACCCTCGTGTCGCCACTGTAAGTGATCGCAGACCGAGCGCCACCACACGGCAGGTCTCGAGAGACTTACGAGCACTCGCCCCAGTTGTACGGACGACTTAGCTAGCGATGCACACTGACGAAGCCTCGCTCATTTGCAGAGCAGATAGTTAGAATAGCCTTCAGCTAAGTCAATGGCTACGACCTAGCAAGGCGCCATAGCAATTGATAGTTATCGTATGAAGCATGTCTCATCAAGAACGATGTATACAAATGATGGATTAAAGTTAAGTATTCCAGAAGCAACGTACTTTTCTTTATAGCATTCATTACGTATCCTGTTTCAGACCTCACGCCATCCTGCGAGAGCTTATAGCGTGCATTTCGGCCTTCTCTAGCAATATAACAAATACTCCCACAGCCATTCATTGTTTTTATTTTATTGTGGTTATACGTGGGTACACCAGCAATTCAAAATTCTGTTGTTCTAAATTAGTTAACTTGATGATTAATTTGAGTTCTGAAAGTGACTGTAGACTAAGGCAACAGACGTGCCATGAGTAATTTCACCAAATTCATATATAAAAATGAAGGGTGTAGCTCACAATTTGAAGATTGTTGAGAATATAATACTTTTCTATCCGTAAAGCATCAATTGGATATATATCTATGATAAAGCAAGTGACAGCGTGCAACGTTTCACCACACACAACAGAATATTGCTATATATGAGATCTTAAACGTTGCTTGCAATCAATGCGGCTCCATCCAAGTACGAGACTTGAAACATGTTTCAGAAAATAGCGTAATTTTGATGTTACTTGAGAGCAAAATTGCCGAACATAAGGTTAAATTAGGAAGCATCTCTATCAACTGCCAAACAGTCGCACTATACTTTGGAGTCCAACTTGACCAAAAGCTTTTCTTCAGACAGCATATTCAGACAATCGTAAATAAAGTATCCAAAATTATAAACAAAATTACCCGTGCCTCAACAGGAAACCACAAACCACCGCTTCATGCAGTTAGAAGTATCATGATCTCATTTTCAAGCCGGCCGGTGTGGCCGAGCGGTTCTAGGCGCTTTAGTCTGGAACCGCGCGACCGCTACGGTCGCAGGTTCGGATCCTGCCTCGGGCATGGATGTGTGTGATGTCCTTAGGTTAGCTAGGTTTAAGTAGTTCTAAGTTCAGGGGACTGATGACCTCAGATGTTAAGTCCCATAGTGCTCAGAGCCATTTGAACCATTTGTCATTTTCACGTCCATCACATTGTACGCAGCGAGTGTTTCGGCGCTCAGATTTTGGTGCTCTTAGAACAGGTAAATCCTATCATGTGCATATGTTGTCGGAACTGCGGGAGCTTTTGACACTACGCCAACCCATACTTTACTAGTGATCCTCGGAATATACCCACTGGACATTACGGTGAGATGTCATGCAGCCTCCTACTCGTTATTTAAATGGACCCTGACGAAAGTCCAAAAAATCTGAGAGCATAGTATAACAACGAAGGCCCAACTCCGGAACTGGAAAGTGGGTACATGGCAGAACAACTGGGACAACAGTTAAACAGGTCTAAGAATCTACCAACTATTATCGTGCATTCGAGAACGCCTAGCGCTTGGCGATGTAAACCACAGTCAGTGTATGGTACATTAACTAATAGGACATGGCCAATACCCAGTTTAACTGAACAAGTTTACCAAGAAAGACAATAACACCGTCAGTGTGGTCATGTGGGAACACCCACCACATTATCTTCAAATGTAACGCCTATATTGGAATTAGGGAACCAATAGAAACTAACCAACCACTATGTGAACTAATAAGAAATGACGAATGGTGGACAATAATAGACAATGTTGCTAACTTTAATTGCTGGCATGTAAAAGACGAATCTGCCAGAGTTCGTCAGTTAAAAAATCCCTCTCACCCTAGACAAAATCACCATAGACGCATCAGTGTGAATAACGAAGTTTAGCGAATGCAGCTAGTGTGGTGGCAGATGCAAATGCTAGTGTTACATTACAGAATGTGCGTGTACAACTAAGACTGCAGCGACACCCGAGGCGCAACCAGCAGTAACACATCAACCCTATATCGGCACAGCTTCCAATATATATATATATATATATATATATATATATATATATATATATATATATATATATATATATAGGGTGTTACAAAAAGGTACAGCCAAACTTTCAGGAAACATTCCTCACACACAAATAAAGAAAAGATGTTATGTGGACATGTCTCCGGAAACGCTTAATTTCCATGTTAGAGCTTATTTTAGTTTCGTCAGTATGTACCATACTTCCTCGATTCACCGCCAGTTGGCCCAATTGAAGGAAGGTAATGTTGACTTCGGTGCTTGTGTTGACATGCGACTCATTGCTCTACAGTACTAGCATCAAGCACATCAGTACGTAGCATCAACAGGTTAGTGTTCATCACGAACGTGGTTTCGCAGTCAGTGCAATGTTTAGAAATGCGGAGTTGGCAGATGCCCATTTGATGTATAGATTAGCTCGGGGCAATACCCGTGGCGCGGTACGTTTGTATCGAGACAGATTTCCAGAACAAAGGTGTCCCGACAGGAAGACGTTCGAAGCAATTGATCGGCGTCTTAGGGAGCACGGAACATTCCAGCCTGTGACTCGCGACTCGGGAAGACCTAGAACGACGAGGACACCTGCAATGTACGAGGCAATTCTTCGTGCAGTTGACGATAACCCTAATGTCAGCGTCAGAGAAGTTGCTGCTATACAAGGTAACGTTGACCACGTGCTACGGGAGAACCAGTTGTTTCCGTACCATGAACAGCGTGTGCAGGCTCTATCAGCAGCTGATCGGCCTCCACAGGTACACTTCTGCGAATGGCTCATCCAACAATGTGTCAATCCTCATTTCAGTGCAAATATTCTCTTTACGGATGAGGCTTCATTCCAACGTGATCAAATTGTAAATTTTCACAATCAACATGTGTGGGCTGACGAGAATCCGCACGCAATTGTGCAATCACGTCATCCAATCACGTCATCAACACAGATTATCTGTGAACGTTTGGGCAGGCATTGTTGCTGATGTCTTGATTGGGCTCCATGTTCTTCCACCTACGCTCAATGGAGCACGTTATCATGATTTCATACGGGATACTCTACCTGTGCTGCTAGAATATGTGCCTTTACAAGTACGACACAACATGTGGTTCATGCACGATGGAGCTCCTGCACAATTCAGTCGAAGTGTTCGTACGCGTCTCAACAACAGATTCGGTGACCGATGGATTGGTAGAGGCGGACCAATTCCATGGCCTCCACGCTCTCCTGACCTCAACCCTCTTGACTTTCATTTATGGGGGCATTTGAAAGCTATTGTCTACACAACCCCAGTACCAAATGTAGAGACTCTTCGTGCTCGTATTGTGGACGGCTGTGATACTATACGCCATTCTCCAGTGCTGCATCAGTGCATCAGGGATTCCATGTGACGGAGGGTGGATGCATGTATCCTCGCTAACGGAGGACATTTTGAACATTTCCTGTAACAAAGTGTTTGAAGTCACGCTGGTACGTTCGGTTGCTGTGTGTTACCATATCATGATTAATGTAAAAAATGAGCTCTAACACGGAAAGTAATATATATATATATATATATATATATATATATATATATATATATATATATATATATATATATATGGTGAGTCACCTAACGTTACCGCTGGATATATTTCGTAAACCACATCAAATACTGACGAACCGATTCCACAGACCGAACGTGAGGAGAGGGGCTAGTGTAATTGGTTAATACAAACCATACAAAAATGCACGGAAGTATGTTTTTTAACACAAACCTACGTTTTTTAAATGGAACCACGTTAGTTTTGTTAGCACATCTGAACATATAAACAAATACGTAATCAGTGCCGTTTGTTGCATTGTAAAATGTTAATTACATCCGGAGATATTGTAACCTAAAGGTGACGCTTGAAACCTCCGACGTTCAGCTGCGTGTCGTAACAAACACGGGCCACGGTCGGCGAGCAGCATGTGCAGGGACATGTTTACGATGACGACCGTGTTTACGAGTGTGGCTGTAGTGCACTGTTGTGGTTTGGTCTAGCTGTCGCAGTGTCCGCATGTAGCGCTTGCTGCTATTGTTATTCTGCATTCGTCTCCGCACGCAGACCAACTGTAGTACACCGTGTTACCAGACGTCTGTGATAGTGTAGTGTTGTATGAACTGTGACCATGGTGTATTCGAACTCTGAAAAGGCGGAGATGATACTCATCTATGACGAGTGTCGACGAAATGCAGCTGAAGCCTGCACGGTGTATGCAGAACTGCACCCGGACAGAGAGCATCCAACGTGCCGCACATTGCAAAACATCTTCCGCCAACTGTATGCAACAGGTATGGTCGTAGTACGCAAACGGGTCCGTAACAGGCCCGTCACAGGAGAAATGGCTCTGAGCACTATGGGACTCAACTTCTGAGGTCATTAGTCCCCTAGAACTTAGAACTACTTAAACCTAACTAACCTAAGGACATCACAAACATCCACGCCCGAGGCAGGATTCGAACCTGCGACCGTAGCGGTCTTGCGGTTCCAGACTGCAGCGCCTTTAACCGCACGGCCACTTCGGCCGGCTCGTCACAGGAGAGGCGGGTGCAGTTGGTGTGTTAGCTGCTGTTGCCATGAATCCACACATGAGTATACGGGGCATTGCGAGAGCCGGTGGACTGAGTCAAAGTAGTGTCATGCGCATACTGCATCGTCACCGCTTTCACCCGTTCGACGGGCGTTTCATAGGACGTGGAGGACGCATAAATTGGCCAGCCCGTTCTCCTGATCTACACTTCTGGACTTCTTTCTGTGGGGTACGTTAAAGGAGAATGTGCACCGTGATGTGCCTACAACCCCAGAGGATATGAAACAACGTATTGTGGCAGCTTGCGGCGACATTACACCAGATGTACTGCGGCGTGTACGACATTCATTACGCCAAAGATTGCAATTGTGTGCAGCAAATGGTGGCCACCACATTGAGCATCTATTGGCCTTGACATGTCGGGACACACTCTGAGGTGTCACCGCCAGACACTACACTTGCTAGGTGGTAGCCTTTAAATCGGCCGCGGTCCGTTAGTATACGTCGGACCCGCGTGTCGCCACTATCAGTGATTGCAGACCGAGCGCCGCCACACGGCAGGTCTAGAGAGATTTCGTAGCATTCGCCCCAGTTGTACAACCGACTTTGCTAGCGATGGTTCACTGACAAAATACGTTCTCATTTGCTGAGACGATAGTTAGCATAGCCTTCAGCTACGTCATTTGCTACGACCTAGCAAGGCGCCATTATCAGTTGCTATTGATATTGTGAAGAATGTACAGACAAGAGCTACGTTCAACATTGATGGATTAAAGTTAAGTATTCCACCAAGTACCACCTTTTTTCTGAAGTCTGAATTCCTTGTCCTGTTCCAGACCTCACGCCAGCCTGCGTGAGCTTAAACGCGTGCCTTTCGGCTTCCTCCAAACTCCGTGGGTTGGCTCCTGCCAATCCACAACACACTCTATTTCACTCCGTAATTGAAAACGGAAACCACGTGTGTACGTGTACCTCACCCCTCATGGTGATGTACATGTGCGTCAGTGAAAAAGACCAATAAAAAGGTGTTAGCATGTGGACGTAATGTGCTGTTCCAGTCTCTTCTGTACCTAAGGTCCATCACCGTTCCCTTTGGATCTCTACGTAATTCGGTGCTCTCCGATACACACGATCGAACAGCGGAGGAGTGGTACTCAAGCGTCAACTTTAAGTTACAATATCTCCGGATGTAATTAACATTTTACAATGCAACAAACGGCACTGATTACGTATTTGTTTATATGTTCAGATGTGCTAACAAAACTAACGGGGTTCCATTTTAAAAAAAACGTAGGTTTGTGTTAAAAAACATACTTCAGTGCATTTTTGTATGGTTTGTATTAAACAATTACACTAGCCCCTCTCCTCACGTTCGGTCTGTGGAATCGATTCATCAATATTTGATGTGGTTTACGAAATATATCCAGCGGTAATGTTAGGTGACTCACCCTGTATACATAGGGAGGAGAAAAATGGTGTCGCGGAATTTTAACCCTGGATAGCTGATGCCAGTAGGAACCAGAATTACTAATGTTGTGTAGGTTGACAACGCTCCATTTTTAAACGACGGAAACTTGGTGCCACGCGCTCCGACTGGCCGTGGGATAGCGCTGTCGCCGTTCTCTGTTGAAGGGCAGCGCTGTGGTTTTCGGTTCACACACACAGGTGTCCCTCGCCCCGTCACTGCCCTAACGTGATACGCACACGTGTCGAATAGATCTTACTGTTTGTCTCCACCTCCCGCAGCCAATGGGAGCGCATGGCGCCAAGTGTCCGAAGTTTAAAAATTGTGCGTTGTCCACCTACACAACACTGCCAGCGAGAGTAGAATCGACAAGCCCAACCGCTGGACTTGCTGCGAAGTACATCATCAAATGATGTCACATGTACAACATCTGCTATCCACTTTTGGGGTACTTCCCGATTTTACGGCCATAGGTGTCTCATTTTATATTACTTGTCTCAGCGTCATATACGACATTTCAGGGTTTTTAAAAATCACCGTAGAACATTATGACCACTGACCCACCATCGATGTAAGCCCGGCCAGGCGATAGCAGCGTCACCTGATGAGGAATGACTGTTAGTTAGAGACACGCACGGTGCATGTAGTATCAGTGAGCGTGCTGTCCGTGTGTGGAATGCGGAAGGCCTGTGATCAATCTGAATTTGACCGAGGACTGATTGTGGTGGACTGGAGGCACGGCATGAGCTGTTGGGGAATTGCACGACTTGTCGGGTATTCGAGGAGAGCTGTCTGAGAGTCTTCAACACGTGACGAAACAAAGGTGTAACCACATCCAGACGTTGTAGGGTTGGGCGGCCATCCCTCATTACAGATGTCGGACGTTGTGGGCTGGGCGGACTGGTAAAACAGAACAGACGATGAACTATGGCGGAAGTAACATCAGACTTTAATGCTGAGCAGGGTACAAGTGAGTCTGAACACACAGTGCGCTGAACACGCAACACGCCTAACGATGGGCCTCTGCAGCCGACGACCCATGCATGTTCCAGTGTTAACACCATGACATCGGCAACTATGACTGAAATGGGTACCCGACCATCGGGACTGGACGTTAGCGCAGTGGCAGACCGTTGCACGGTCCTATGAATCTCGATACCTTCTTCATCATGCCGATGGGAGGGTGTGAATCCGTCGTCTTGCAGGGGAACATCTAATTGATACCTGTACTGCGGGACGGAGACAAGTAGGCGCAGCTCAATTATGCTCTGGGGAAAATTCACATTAGCATCCATGGGTCCAGAGGAGCTCGTGCAAGGCAGCATGACGGCAAAGGAATATTGGACACTGGTTGCATATAACGTACACCCCTTCATGACGATCACGCTTCTCGACAGCAGTGGCAGGTTTCAACAAGATAATGCGCCATGTCACAAGGCCGTCACCTCCCTCCAGCGACATAGCAAGGCCTCATTGCTTCCATGCCACGACGCGTCGATACTGCTATCCGTGTCGAAGGTGGACCTACCGGATAGTAATGTTAGGTGTGTAGTCATAATGTTCTGGCTGATTATATATATATATATATATATATATATATATATATATATATATATATATATATATATATAGGCAGAGATTGAAAAGTAACGTACCCTGTTGCTGTTCGGGAGCGTATTCACTTTTATATAAAGTATTTTTCAAAATTACACTGACAAACTTCGAAAGGATGTAGAAGGTGTCTCGAGGAACAAAATGAGGATAGGAACCCGTGTCCGAAAACGTCATCCAACGATGCTACAAAGCATCTAAGTTATAGGCTCTGGCACGTGATATGTTTGGATATACGAGGTGATTTCGTGATGGTTTTACAAAATTTCAGGAAAGATGGAGAAGGATAAATGTATAAAATTGAGGCAAGGGAACATGGTCCGGAAACGAACGAGTCGAAAGTCAAAGCGAAAATCGTTCTGATACCTCTGACAGTGGAACACATTTACCAGGACTGTTGTTGGTATGACTGTAGGGTAGGCAACCTAAGGAGCTGTTAGAGTGGACCAAAACAAAACAAAAAAAAGTGCAGCAAACCTCGGCTCTGAAATACATACCCCAAGAGCTATGATCATTTGTTCAATAGACAAAGTGTGTTTCAAAGTAGTGAAGATGAACAGTTGCTGATAGCTCCTCAGGTATTCATTTTCAAGCCCATGTTTGGGGAACTTTTTGTTTTGGTCCATACTACCACTTGTGAAAGTTGTGTACCATACGAAATTAGCAACAACAGTACCAGTACCTATATTCCACTGTCAGAGGTATCAGAATGATTTTCCTTATAACTTTCGACTCGTTCTTTTCCGCACCTTATTTCCTTTTTTCTTAACTATTGATTAGTTATTATTATTATAAGTATTATCATCTTAACCGTCATTATTATTACTTTTATTACTATTATTAATGTTCCTATTATTATGCTCTTAAATAGCTTTGTAATCAATTAAAACATATGACAACTCCAAAAAATGTTTAAAAACAACGTATTAGGCACAGAGACAGAGTAGGTCTGAAGTTTGCAATACAAAAAAGATTTTAAAAAACTCCCCTTGGCACCTCCAACCACACCTCCAGAACGAAGGACGTTTAGAGTTTTGCGTCCGTAAACATCGAGGTTGTTCAAGGTAAAATATTCTCTCATAACATAATCTGAGGACCCCCGCCAGCATTCGCCTGAAATTGTGAAGAGGAGAGAAAAAAACTCAGCTCTTGCCAGATACGAGGCTATTGTCGTAACCACTAGGTTCACTCATATGTTTTCTCGTGAAGTAAACATAGTTCTGTCCTTGCAATCTCTTAGACTTTCCCGCAGATTCGTTGACACCTCGCTGAGATCGGAGGTCTGCCGGTGGTCCGCGTCTTCCCAACATGATGTTTCGACACCGTAACTCGACGTCTTCACCAGATAGTTCCTGAGACTGTCTCCGGGAACTGCTGATGAAAACGTCGAGTTACGTCGTTGAGATGGCGTGTTGGGAAAACGCGGGCCGACGGCAGAACACCCGATCTCGACAATATGACAGCTCTAGCCCTGTTTTTAAGTTCGTTTAGTTCCGTTCACATTTGATCGTTACGTCAGATACAATGATTTTGTCGGGACAAAGTAAGAGTGACTGTAGATCACACCTCCCAGGCACACTCAAAGCCTATAAATGACTATGTTCAGAGTACGGACCATCACACAGTGGTAGATACTCAGTGCAACAGAATAGTTCAGAATTTCATTTGCTGATATTCACTTCTGGCTATTAAAACTGCAACACCAGAAGGGACATCAAAGAATGAAATTTTACTTAATGCATGTATACTTTATAGCAGGAAAAATATACGAGTAAATTTGTAGGTGATTTGGTGTTATACATGATGCGAAATTCAACGAACAGAGCAGTCTCCTCCGGCAACAAGAATGGTTCTAAACCAGCTGGGCACCGAGTCGAACTGAACTTGGAAGACATATTTGTGTACATAGTTATGAGCTGTTCAGCTCTATGGTACAGTTCACCCGCTCCCACCTGGCGAGGCGTCAGCCCCTCAGAATCCATAATCAGACGTTCTCAATGGCTGAGAGGTCTGTAGAATGTGCTGAGCGGGGCAACAGTGGAGGACACCAGGGACGACACGCACACTTACGTCATCTTGTTGAAAAACAACACCATGGAGACCTTGAAGGTAGAGCACAGCCGCTGGCCGTAACACATCAAAAATGCAACGCAGCCTGCCGTTTTAATTACCGGCTATGCGTTCTAGAGGCGATCGTGTTGCTTACACAACGGCACCCCGTACCATCATGCCAGAGGATGTGCTAATGCGACAATGAAGAATGCAATCTGGAAATGTCATTCTCCTCAGAGTCTCCACACAGGGAAGCATTCATCAAGATTCTATATGGAAAAAGAGGGCTCGTCTGAAAGAAAAAGAGCAAACAAACAACGTGATGCCACTCCTGTGCCCAGTTCTTTCAGTGGGTGCACCTCTGTCGGCACGCCGTCTCTGGTGTCGTGTTAAGGAAAGCTGCAACAATGGTCACTGTGGCGAAAATCCGTGGTGCTCTTGACGGCGCTGCGCTTTCGTTAATATTTCTCCTGTTGAAAACAATTTGAGAACTCAAGGTACTTGGCATTACTGTACGACAGTACACGCCGAGTGAACAGTATGTCTGGCCTCTCTGGCGTGTGTCGGGTCACTGTGTTCTGCCGGGCGTTGAGTATGGTTCTCCTGAAACCATCGATCTAGATTCATATGACAGTTGGGGGATCGCGACCAATGGAAAAGCAATACCGCACAACAATAAATCGCAGTCTCGAGTGCCCCCATCCTATCACTGTCGAATCCCGACACGTGATAGTAGACGTTGCTTCTTCTTATACACTATGTGATCAAAAGTATCCGGACACCTAGCTGAAAATGACTTACAAGTTCGTGGCGCCCTCCATCAGTAATGCTGGAATTCAGTGTGGTGTTGGCTCACCCTTAGCCTTGATGGCAGCTTCCACTCCCGCAGGCATACGTTCAATCAGGTCCTGGAACGTTTTTTGGGGAATGGCAGTCCATTCTTCACGGATTTCTGCTTTGAGAAGAGGTGTCGATGGCGGTCGGTGAGGTCTGGCACAAAGTCGTCGTTCCAAACCATCCCAAAGATATTCTGTAGGATTCAGGTCACGAATCAGTGCAGGCCAGTCCATTACAGAGATGTTATTGCCGTGTAACCATTCCGCCACAGGCCGTGCATTATGAACAGGTGCTCGATCGTGTTGAAAGATGCAATCAAATGTTCAAATGTGTGTGAAATCTTATGGGACTTAACTGCTATGGTCATCAGTCCCTAAGCTTACACACTACTTAAACTAAATTACCCTAACGTCAAACACAAACACCCATGCCCGAAGGAGGACTCGAACCTCCGCCGGGATCAGCAGCACAGTCCATGACTGCAGCGCCTGAGTCCGCTCGGCTAATCCCGCGCGGCAAAGATGCAATCTCCATCCTCGAATTGCTCTTGAACAGTGCGAAGCAAGAAGGTGCTTAAAACATTGACGTAGGTCTGTCCTGTGATAGTTAGACGAAAACAACAAGGGATGCAAGCCCCCTCCACGAAAAACACGAGCACACCATAACACCACCGCCTCCGAATTTTACCGTTGGCACTACACACGTTGGCATATGACGTTCACCGCTCATTCGCCGTACCCACACCCTGCCATCGGATAGCCACATTGTGTACCGTGATTCGTCACTCTACACAACGTTTTTCCACTGTTCAGTCGTCCAATGTTTACGCTCCTCACCCAACGAGGCGTCTTTGCCATTTAGCAGGGTGATGTGTGGCTTATGAGCAGTCGCTCGACCATGAAATCCAAGTTTTCTTACCTCTCGTCTAACTGTCATAGTACTTGCAGTGGATCCTGATGCAGTTTGGAAATGCTGTGTGATGGTCTGGATAGATGTCTGCCTATTACACATTACGACAGTCTTCAACTGTCGGCGGTCTCTGTCAGTCAATAGACGAGGTCGGCCTGTACGCTTTTGTGCTGTCCGTGTCCCTTCACGTTTCCACTTCACTATCACATCGGAAACAGTGGACGTAGGGATGCTTAGGAGTGTGGAAAGTTCGTATAGAGTTCACAAGTGACCCCCAATCACCTGACCATGTTCGAAGTCCGTGAGTTCTGAAGAGCGCCTCATTCTGCTCTCTCACAATGTCTAATGGCTACTGAAGTTGCTGATATGGAATACCTGGCAGTATGTGGCAGCACAATGCACCTATTATGAAAAAAAGTATGTTTATGGGGTGTCCGGATACTTTTTATCACATAGTTTATGAACTATAACACGATCTGGTCATAAGAATTTAACACTTAAATGCAGTTCTGAATGTGAAATCAGCTGTGTGATTTTTCCTTATACACAGAATGCAGATAGCTTTACGCTTACCTACTTTGTGTTGTTGCATTGAAATACAAACCATGGTCTTTGCACCATATACAGATAGACCGCCAGGTACAGGCATGATCCGTCGTCTTAAAGGGAAATAGTCGTATGCAGACTGATATTTAGTTACAGAAGGCTTCGTTGTGCAGGAAGGAAACATGCCGTTTGTTGATTGATCGTTCGTTGCGTACATGTTCCGTATCAAAGATGAATGTAGTTCTACAGGCAGCGATCTTATCTGACAAAAGAATTCGTTTGTGGAATGGAGGGTTGCTGTACTAATATTCAAAATGAATTCTTTGAATTATTGGTACTTATACTCAGTGATGCACGAAACACAAAATTTCAGACTTTAAGGATATTGGTCGCCGGTTTCCACCAAGACAAATAGTAACACGGGCTCATACAATAGCAAACAATGTGTTTTCAAAACGCTATTCACCTTCGAAATTTCGAAGATATCAATGATGTTTTGCTTGTAATGGACATATGCCATTTTTCTCCGGAATAGCAGTTCTTTATGGTATAAATTCAGTGTTATCACTTCAACATGAGACTGTCCGAAAATTACGCACTTAAAATACTCCTAAAATAGAAAAAATCCTTTCCTTTTAGCGCCAGGTTGAATGGCACACCATCTGGAAGTTTATCGTCCGCTCAACGATAAAATGTGTCGCAGAGATACGAGTAAGACATAAAAGGACAGCTGTTTAAGAGCCTTCTAGGTGTTTTAAACTTTATCAGAAATACTGACAAAGTTTGTTATAGCTAAGAAGTGGATATCGAGATAGACTTAATCCTTTAATATATATACAATTTAAAATGTGCACGTAAAATATGTTTTGCGTCCGCCCACTCATCTGATATACGGTGACTAGGAAGCTGTTTTCTTGAATCGCTAGACAACAATTCAAGCAAATCGTACTAATGGGGTTTATTACAGTAAGTTAAATTGACAATACTTAACTTTGCGTTTCCACAAAGGCGTGTTGCAAGCAATGGTGACATGTAAATAATCAATGTGCTTCGGTATATACAATTTTAATGCAAGCAAAACAACACAGTTGATAAGTCAGTGCTATAGCGTTTGTACGACGGCTCGTCGTTGATTCCGGCCGCGACTAGGCGGCACGGCGCTTATATTCTCTTCGTGTAGAGGCCGCTCCTGTCTCGGTATCGTCCTGGTCAGCGTGTTATTGACGGACGTCGCCTCGCAGCCCTCTCTGCTCTTCCGCTCTTGATTGCCGTGCCGGCGCTTGTCGTCATGACCGAACAATATGCCCATAAAATACCCACAAAAATCTCATACCGAAATAAAAACTCAACCTACTTTGAACTAGCACAACATTAACAAATTTCCGAGTCTCCTTTAAGCAATGTCATTGGACAGAAATATCTAAAAAAAATGTACGGAACAATATTGCTGGATTAACATTTTGCAGAACAGTACTGCACTCGCATTTTTATAAGTTTTCCAGTTTCTTGTATGGTTGTTCAAACATTTCGGTTGTTGCTATTATGTAAAAATACGTCATTTTAGTGGAAAACCCATTCATCTCACTGGAACATGAGGGTGCCTTTACGAAAAGTAGCTGCCTGGCCTCATGTTACAGATATAATAGTCAAAATTTCGTACTTTACCGTTTAAAGTACCTTTACTTTCAAAATTTTTTTCTTATTCTCTATACATTTTTCCTTTTCTGTGGTATCAACTTTCATATGGTACAATTCGGTTTAGAGACTGTTGTTTTGATCACATAATCAAGGTATGACCACTGGAATATGAGAAAAATGAGCAGATTTATAGGAGTTGGAAGGCGATGAGATATTTGGGTCAAATTTTCACTTACAAGAACTTTAAAAGTGCAGGTGGGCTGGAAGCTCAATAGCTGTAGTACCTGTGACGTCAGATGGCTTGCCTTCCTTTTCGGTGACGTCATCATCATCACATGCCACGCCAAAAACCCTTTCTGTGACATCACAATTTGGCCCCAGAGCAGCGCTCTTGATTGTGCTCAGAAGCATCCAAACAATCAGAACTTTTGTTACCAAATTCAAAAGCGCCTCTGTCTCTCTCACTTTGTCTCTCTGTTTTCATGTTTCACTAAAAAGTGTTTATGCAACATACATTATCCCTTATTTAAGTTATCTCCCTTATACAAAGTAATCCATGTATTTTGTGTTTTCATGAAAGCTTGATTTCCTTTTCCTTGTATGTACACATCCACATGTTCACCTGGACATCCAAATGCATACTCTCTTTCTCTCTCGCTCTCTCACTCTCTCTCTCACACACACAAGCACACACACACACACACACACACATATATATATATATATATATATATATATATATATATATATATATATATTCAGCACACACAAGCACACAGACACTGAACTGTTTACAAATCTGCAAAATGCACTTTTTGTAGCTATCTTCCAATCAATAGAATGTTCTCATACGCAACTTCTCATCCTACAATCGAGTCTTTCACTTTATTATTTTCGACAACTGTCAGTGGTATCCAAAGCTCTTCATCGGCAAACATTACTTCATTATAATGTGAATTATTGCCTGCCGCTCTTGAAGCTAGCAAGAAAACCAATCGCTTCATCAATTCATTTGGATTATTCCAAAGAACAAAATCGATATGTGCTGGCGATACGGTGGACACTGTCTTCCAAGTGCGATTGTCCAGTGCATTTTGTTCTCTCCCATACCGATATGTATGTCATCATACATTAATAATGTCTGCTTATATTTAATGTAATCTTAATATACCCATATTTGTATTTATAGCCTCTGTAGAAATCACTTGCCTGTAGGAAAGACATTTCAGTTTATGAGCATGGATAGCCCCAAGGATTTTACCAGAATCTTGAAGAAAATCTTATATTGTTTAACTCGTTTTAGGAGATTTAATTTCAAACAGCAGATTAAACAATCCCCTCATCCACAGTTATCTTATGTTTTGCATTATTAAAATATTTCCATTGGCAGTTACCTGTGTATCACTAGCCACCCACACTTTTGAAATTGGTTCAGTTGCAATGCCATATAGAGTTTGTCTATTCGTTTACTAAAACGCTTATCTCTTGCCTCTACTATAATTTTCTTTCATGACTCTCCATCATCATCAGCTACACCATCCATGTGATCGCCTTCTTCTTCTTCTACTCCAAAGTCTTTTCCTTCTGATTTCATAAATACATGTTTTGTTTGGGTTCATCTTTATCTTGGTCTGTCTTGTTTCAGAACAGCTGTCCAATACCTCCGTCCTCTGTTTAAAAACCGGAACGAGTCGGAATTCAGACAAATCTGGACCGGAAAGCACAACATACAGACAGTTTCTACTTATCCTCGGAAACTATAGAAATGTCTTCGGAATCTCAGAAATAAACAAATCTCGCCAATGGAATACTTACTCCGGCTAACTTTTAGCTCGACAAGATTGCCGTGGAATAATAACATATCATACATCACTTGATAAGGCTGACTTCGAAAAAGAGAAATCACAACCCTCTGCTTTGGAAATTGGAAACGCAAAGTCGATTTCAAGAAATGGCAAGAGTAGTTTCTGTCTCCTTTAGCTGAATTTAAACAAGCATTCCAATGAAGCGATGCCAAGATACTTGCCGCACCCCCCTCCCCCCCCCCCACACACACACAGACGCACACGCACGCACGTTGGTGCATGTTGCAGCAGTCTCTTGTACCACACTTCATGCGCCTAATTTTACTCTCCGAATCACACAACCTTATAGAATTTCCACTGCCTATTTCTCCTTAGAGAGATAAGGTGTATTTTACGAAGTTGGTGAATTATCTTTTATAAAGTTTCTGTTATCTTTTAATCAAATAACTGGCCTGTGGAGTATTTTCTCAGTTGTACAGCTGTATTCGTTGTCTCCTGGAAGAAAGGTCAAAGTTGACGAGTGGGCCGGAGTGAAATATATGTCTTGAAAGGACACTGCTAGTATCACTGCTTAAAACATAATTGATTATTAGGACAGCTGTTTCGGAAGGTTTACATTTTCAAGAACCTGCGTTATTCTCATAACTTTGTATACGGAGGTACTCGAAAATGTAAATCTTCCGAAAAAAGTGTCGTAATAATCAATAAATGTTTTAAGCAGTATACTGGAACCTTACTTACAATTGATAGTAACCGATGGGAAGTTACCAAGTGCAACCGAAGTTGCACCTGAGGTCCTCTATAATGAACCATCATACGCACTCTTATTTTACCAATCAATATAAATCATTTAGGAAACAATCTGAATAGCCTCTTATACGGATATGATGTCACGTCACACAGGGAGAAATCACCAGAGAAATCAGAACTCACACGGAAAGATTTCTCATATGCTATTTGAGAGTGATAAATATTCTTGGGCATTACATTTGATAATATTGCCCAAACTGCACAATATTTATATGAGGCAGCTGCTCGTTATCAGTCATTTTGTTATTTCTCAAAATATCTGCTTTTCGCGTGTATTAGTTTTAAGACACTACAAATGGCTGTATCATCTTGAGTAGAAGCTACATCTGTTATCCGCAGATTTAAGTAATCTGATAACTGATGACAACGTTCCTTACAGACAGTTAAAATTACTAAACATGAACAGGATACATTTTATGTTGTGTGCTTCCGACACATTCACAATACACGTAACGCTACTGATAAACACGGCATACATTTGGCAAACACGCAGACTAAGCTATTCTTATGAGTGCTTAATACCTGTGACAAAATAATAGTTACGCACAGAAAACAATTCACACACTAGTAATGCTGATACAGACAGGAAATACTGCGATTATTTGGGAATAAGACACGCAGGGACGAGTTCTTGCTCTGGACGGCAGCGGGGCGTGAAGCAGGATGTGGCAAGAGCTTGTTATCGGAGATCGCAAGACGTGCTTATTACAGGGCACTCGTGAGAGCTCCAATTTCATTGTGAAATTATAATTATTGCTAAAAATCTAGCCACTGTAACCATGCAGCACACGGTTCCATCTGCAACTGAGTTCCTAGAATGCACATATCTTTTTTCCTGTTGCTTAAAATGTAGAGATACAACATTCACCTTTTAGATTGGGTTTCATTGATTATGGATATATTGAAGCAGACACTTACCTTCAAATTTGGGAAACGAAAAATATTTCTTATGTTCTCGAGACAGGACTTACTGTTTTTTACCTGTTGGAACAGGTTGGATCACATCAGAAACTGGTGAGAACTTGTTTGATCAGATGTTTCACGCAAGGTAAGAACTTCCGTCAATGCGCACGTGCAGACTCTTCCCCAGTCAGTTACTGATTCAGCAAGAAGGATCAAAACTACTCAGCAGTACCTGCAACTAATCCACCGACGCAGCAGGGAGGTCGGTTAGGAGTAAAAGTAGGGCTTCCACTCGAGGAACGTATTGACGTCGTGCCATCACAGCCGTCAACGTCGTTCAATGCTTTCCTTTCAAGGACATGTGCTCAACAAAAAATGTAAGTCTAACACTATATTGCTGCCAGGAATCTTACATTTTTCACTTACTGCTTATTTGTTGTAACTCAAGCATGTTTCTCATCCAATTTTGCAGTTTCTGCAAGCAGCTGGAGAGAGCAGTAGCTGTAGTCTCCTACAAAAACCTACCCAGTCGTCACGAAATTCAAAGCATTATGGAGCGAAATTCCCAAAATAATATAAGAGGGACGTATACATTATTATTAATAATCTTACATCTTTCACCTATTGATTCTTCTTCTGGCTGAATCGTGCCTGCTTATGCAGATCAGTCACAAACCCTCTTCAAATCTCCTCTTTTCTTCAACTGACCATCATTCATACATTTGCTGTCCGCCCCGATAACTGAGTGGTCAGCGTGACGGATTGCCGTCCTACGGGCCCGGGTTTGATTCCCGGCTGGGTCGGGGATTTTCTTCGCTCAGGGACTGGGTGTTGTGTTGTCTTCATCATCCCTTCATCCCCAACCGGCGAGCAGGTCGCCCAATGTGGCGTCGAATGTAATAAGACCTGCATCAAGACGCCGGACCTGCCCCGTAAGGGGCCTCCTGGCCAATGACGCCAAAAGCTCATTTCCATTTTTCCATACATTTGCTATACTGGTTTCTGATCTGACTTCCGGGCTATTCACACCTGTCATATTTATGAATGCAACTACGGTGTCTTTAACAAATTCACCTACTTGCTGTAACTCAGGTTTGGTTCAAATGGCTCCAAGCACTATGGCACTTAACATCTGAGGCCATCAGTCCTCCAGACTTAGAATTACTTAAACCTAACTAACCTAAGGACATCACACACATCCATGCCCGAGGAAGGATTCGAACCTGCGACCGTAGCAGCAGCGCGATTCCAGACTGAAGTGCCTAGAGCCGCTCGGCCACAACGGCTGGCAACTCAGGGTTGATTTGTTGCATTATCTGCAAGTGAGAAAATTGGATAATTTTTTATTTCGTCCATTTCAGTTGCATCGATATAAAATTCAGCTGAACTGGTTACCGGTTTCGGGCTGACACGGTCATTCTCAAACCACACACAGAGTACATGTCTTACAGTAATGTGCACAAACAGTATATATGTCCATATTACAGGTACTCACATGCTTATAGACATACCATGCTATTAACCATAATTATTCGTACAATATGGTGCCACAGGGCACGAACCGCATCTGTACAGCAAATTATACCCTCATTGATCTTACCCTATGTGTCCATTGCAACTGACTGATACAACCAAACTGAGAAATATTACCTGTAATACTCTACAGAACACCTGTCGCCTCACTCATACGCGCATGTGCTTATGGCTACATATAAGTTTTCTCCATTATCATATATCGTTAAGATTTTTGTAAATAAAGAAATATCAAATTTACACTATAAAAATGTTGACAATTTTGTTTTACAAAATAACGTAATTTCCGAATGAAAATATTAATTTTATATTACAGGAAATATTAACAATTTTTTAGAAAATAACGTAGCGCACAAATGGAATATACAAAACCAAGAGGCGAAGACATGACACGCCCTCCTGTATAAAAGCCTCTATTTTTGTAGCAGGATATAATAGCAAGCATTATTACCTTGCATATTGGGATTCAATGCTAAGACCTAAAAAGCTGTTCATTATTGTACGTTAGCCACATACGGCCAAAAAATAAAATGAGGTGAAAGATGTAAAACGGTTACAGCTTTACAAATTACAATAGTAGTGTAGCCTTTGGTATCAAATCCACAGTAACGCATTAAATAATGATTACACACCACCATACTGACTGTCATCCGACGCAATCATCGTTCGTGGAGCGAAGGTCGCACTAAAGCCACACCTTATTTGTGTATTGATCATTTATACATAATAATCGTTGGTAAAAGAATTATATAAAATGCCGGTAATATATCATTAAATGAAGCTACATTACAAAAGAGCATATTACTCTAAATTGTGCCATCATGAGGAGTGCAGATATTGGTCATACACATTTGAACAAGTGTATAAAATGATTAAATATGTGCGCACCCTAAGGGCGTAAGTAATATAACAACATATGCTTTTCCCTCACAAAGGGAATAACCGTAAGTACCGCTGACACATAGCGCCCAGTACATTTTTGTGTGACAAATTTCATACCGTATCATACAATGCCTGGGTTGTGGAACCGAAACCCTTACAATCTTCCTTATCATGCGTTAAAAATTTTCTTATTCAAACGAAATCTCTAGGTTTTTACAAGGTGGCATGAATAAAATATGAACATATTATAAAAATGTACTGCATGTATGTATTGCATATATGTAATCATGTCAACAATGTCATCATATGTGATACCTTCCTAAATTTCAATACATAAACAGTTATTATTTGCTAATTTCTATGGATAGCTCTTGTGGCGTGGCACCATATGCTATATCACCTTGAACTGCATTAGCCTAGTTATTTCTAGTGTAATACAGACTACTGTATGGCGGTCCTGTGCCCTAACACCCATCACAGGTTTTGGATTCATAACCCGTACCCCCTTATACATCTGGTGCTAACTACTATGAATATTACGAATCACTTGTATACCAGTGTGAATGAATTTTCAATTATAAGTGGCTACCTATGGCGATATTACATGTCATTAACAACCAAAACTACCTAACAATGAATATCTGATCCAGACATGAAAGAATATATGCAATGTAGACAGTGATACATATACGTAAGGTAATCCCTACAGTTAAAGTTCTGGTGAAGTGTCAAGGCATGGATCATGTCTACAGGTTAGTCCCAATCAAGAACTTCATACCACACGAATGTGGCGACTACACAGCCCACCATTTTTAATATTCCATTTCCTTTTGGACTGAAGTATGTAGAAATATTTCAGAGGAAAAGTGTAAATTTACGTCATTCTTTTTACACACAAAAGCTTTTCAGGGTACTACATACCACCGTTACTGATTATAAATATCCAGTTGAAGTATAATTACGTGAACACTGTTTGTCCTACTTCCATTGTAAACAGAAATTGCCTGGGCATTTAGTTGATTGTTCACAAATCAAAAAAGTCAGCAGTACTGTGCCTAAACCTGAGAAAGAGTTCATAAAATTCGACTAATGCAATAAACTATTAAAGGTGCCATTTATTATACGTGCAAACATCGAAGTCTTTCTGCAACGACGTGTTAGTAACGAAAGTCATGTACAGAAACAGTATAGTATTGCTTTCTACGTGCACTGCAGTTACAATGATGAATATTCAGAGTTTAATCACATTGCATGCAATGGTGTAGCAAACTGCTGTATTGAATTGCAAAACACACAAAAAATTTCTTGTTAAGAAGCAAGCAGATGATTGTTAATGTAGACGAGGTAAAAGTCAATCGAGCAGCAGAAATTTGTTACATCTGCAGGGAACGGTCCAAGCACACTGATATGTAAAAGAGAGATCACTGCCATTTTACAGGCAGGTTTAGTACTGTTGAGTGCTATTGACAATGGATTTTAAATTGATTCCGTGTTTCTAGATTTCCAAAACCCTTGTAACACTGTACCACTAAAGCGGCTTCTAGTGAAATTGTGTGGTTATGGAACAGCGTCTCAATTATGTGACTGGAGTCGTGATCTCCTGTCAGAAAGGTCACAGTCTGTAGTAGTTGACAGAAAAGTCATCGAGTAAAACAGAAGTGATTTCTGGCGTTCGCCATAGTAATTTTGTAGGCCCTCTGCTGTTCCTTATCTATATAAACAATTCAGGAGACAATCTGAGGAGCCGTCTTGGGTTGTTTGCACATGATGCTATCGTTTATCGTCTAGTAAAGTAATCAGAAGATCAAAACAAATTGCAAAACGATTTAGAAAAGATATCTGAATGGTTCGAAGATTGGCAATTGACCCTAAATAATGAAAAGCGTGAGGTCATCCACACCAGTGCTAAAAGGAATTCGTTAAACTTCTGTTGCACGAAAGACCGTAAACATTTTGTTGACGCCGACCTACATAGGGAGAAACGATCATCATAATAAAATAGGGGAAATCAGAGGTCGCAAGGGAAGATATAGGTCTTCTTTTTTTCCACGCGTTGTTCGAGAGTGGAATAATAGAGAATTATTGTGAAGGTGGTACGATGATCCGTCTGCCAGGCGCTTAAGTCTGATTTGCAGAGTATCCATGTAGGTGTAGATGTAGATGAATTTAAATTATAGAACTAATTTTATAGAGCCTGTTATGTTTCACAATCTATTGAATTACAATGCGTACTGAATGTGGTAAACATAGAAAATGTAAAACATTCATTACATATATCGTAGTGGACGATCGTATCGACAGAAAGCTTCGGTTTATAGATTCCTTCAACTCCCTGGCATCTTCTCTTGAAAAATGTGTCTCATATTTAAAGGCTGAGGAGCTGAAACTAACAAGTGAGAATTTTCCAAACAATGGGCAGTTTCATTTTATCAATAAGAAAAGCATCTTTGATTAACCGACGAATTTTGTTGTTGTTGGGAGAACACTTACCACCGATTCAAGCGTTCAAAATCTTCCTGACTAGTGAAATGCGCTATTAAAGAACCAGTTAACCAAAGAAGATGCAAAGTGTGAAGTTTGTTTCCATGCAAGACGTTAAGAGATTACTCTGATCTGTTTTTGGAAACTGATGTCTTGCTTTCGGCTGATGTGTTTGAAAATTTCCACAATCTCTACCTTAAAACACACGAACTAGATCAAGCCTGTTATGTGACCTCTGTGCAAAGAACGATCATAATCATGAATAATAATGTTATCTGCAAAACTATTCAAAATGCACAAAGAACGAGTGAAATGAAATTAGTTACGAGTTGGGAAGATAGATACGGAGAAGCTACTCTGATTGCAATACCGAATTTCAACTGTAGTGCGCATTTAATGACAATTTCGTTGCAACTAAATTAAGCAGACTTAACGTCGTTATTGAAACACATATAACTGCAGAAATAGCTGTTTTAGGTATTTCCAAAACGCTGCTTGCAGATTTTCATTGTGGCTATTTGAAGAAAGTATTTCAGCCAAAAAATTTTAAAATGTGTTACACAGCCACAGGTAACCGCTGCAAATATTTATAATGTTATTAAAAGTAATGTGTGTAAGTGATCTGACACTTTGGCTTACCCTTATAATACCATTAATAACACCTGATGTCAGTAAAATGAGAGTGGGTTTAATGAAAGATAAATTCTCAGGAGAGATTGTTGCAGAACACATATTACTGAGAGCAAAACCGTAATATCCCAAAATTGAAGCACAATGTATAATATAGAGAGAGGAAGGTGTATTTCAAATGATATTTGAAAAATCGACTTTACAATATATAATTCGATCAAAACTGCCCACTATTTCAACCATGAAGCACTGCCATTTAAGACTTTTCTCAAAAGATGGTAAGCATTTCATACTACACAGAAAGATGCAAACTAAGAATATAATCTGTATCTTCATAAACATAAAATGAACTGAGATTTTAGTCACTATGTTGTAAACACACTACTGAAATTGTAATCCGTATGTTGTATATAGGAAAAAAGGAAACTAAAATTACGATCTGTATGTTTAGATACACTGTGTGACAGCATAAAATGACGAACTATTTGTGCTGCACAACAAAGTTATCTGTTGTTTTAGTAGGTGTGTGTGTGTGAGAGAGAGAGAAAATTTGATGTACTGTATGAAAACGTAAAAAAATAATAAATTTTATATCTAGAGTGTTTTTTTTTCTTCCTTCCCATTCCGTCTGTATTTGTAGTTCATGCAAGTAACACACACACAGAGAGAGAGAGAGAGGCGGAATTTGACATTGTATTAATAGACCTAAAATTGAGGAACTATACTGGGAGATGGCTTCAGAGCTGTATTAATGAAGAATTTCACTTATCAGTAGTGTTGTAATGACAATTAATAGTTTAATAACACGAAACACGTTACTTAAAAATTACAAATCGTTGTAAGTAATATTAAGATACAAAGCTGAAACAGTAAATTGTGAAGAACACCTCCAAGTAAAAGTAGTCGTGCAAAAAGAAATCATTTATAACCCATATGTAAACAAACCCACCTGTCACATTCAAGATCACACCTCCCTCTTGCCCTTGTCTCAGTAGGGCCACTTGGACTATAATTTTGTGTTTATTTAGAACCTAATGTATGACCTTGTGGTGTTATCCTATTGGTTGAAGGACACATTTTGGTGTTTATTTAGGGTTTAATTTATTACACAATTAATTATTCTTATCGCTAAAACTTATTACCCGAGATTACTGCCTTTATACTTATGTCACTCTTATTTTTATCACTATAATTTATGGCCCAATTCAGTTACCACTATATTAATGTCACCCTTATCTTTATCGCTACAATTTACGACACAAAGTGGTTGACACACTATGATGTCACTATCAAACATGGCTGCCTAAGGTAAGTGTGACACTATGACTTTACAGTGAACATGTGAAAAATTTAAAACGTCAAGTAACATAGGATGGTATATTCTAGTAAGAACCTTAAATGCTGTGCTAAGCGTAAAATGTCGTGAGATGCGAGATACTCTGCTCGATGAAAACAGTTAATGACATATTTTCGTGCATTATTTAAACATTACAAGACTGTCATCCTAAAACTCATGTAGATTATCAAAAATACGAGACTTGCTACGTTTAAACAATTACAGTTGTGTCTGTTGTAGGTTAGGATATGACTGGCCAAGTGCTGGCAAACCCCTTCGTGTACGGTCCCGTACCATCACTTTAGGCTTAATGCAACAACACTTCACGCTGGCTTGCCTCAGACTGTATGCACTCCGCCCATATCTTTGGCCACCTGGGGGTCCAGTGTGGCCTCATTTTAATAGTACGGCCAGCAGCACTTCATCAGGAGGCTGGGGGCTTCTGGCACCACATCTGAATAATATTTCGAGTGTAAAACACAAGTTACACCATTGTCAAAATTTAATTGTTCTATAGCAGTAAAAATATACACAGTGATCACTAATTGGCCTTACTGATAAAATACATTAGGGATTGACTGGTTGTGGGTGGCCAATGACGCAGCTACATTAAAATAAATTTTCCACTGCATAATGCCAGAAGCTCCACCAAAGTGATGTAGATGACGCAGTTCTCTGTAGGAAGAAGATAGCAATGACAGAGGAAGCGAACTGCAGAAAGACCTGCGGAGGGTTAGTAACTGACACAGGGACAGAGAGTTGACACTGGAAGTATATACATGTAATGTAGTGTGCATAAACATGCCAAGAAATCCAGTATGTGGAATTACACTAAAAACAGTAACAATCGTAAAATACGTAGAAGTAACAATCCTAAGCGACCTGAAGTGAAATCGTCACAAAAAACAGAATGTAGGGAAAAGCGGATGACAAGACATGGCTTAGGAAGTACTTGTTAGAGAGTTTTTCATGTTGTTCGTCATTTTCGGACTCTTAATGGAGATTTTAAATAAACTCTTGTGGTAGACGCTACAAAAGAGGCGTTGTGCAGCGGGTAGAGGTTTCCTGTTGAAAGATGCGGGAAAGTACACCACAATAATGAATCCGAGAAATTAGCATTAATATGAAATTTTGGTGACAATTGTTCTTTCCACGTGCCAGAACAGGTACAGCATTAAGTGATAGAGGCAGCAAAAGGTCTGTTTTCAGAACCAAATGTAAGAAGTAGATCTGTTTTTAAAATAACATTTGCTTCTATTGCCAGTCATATTTTTTTTTTTGAAATGTCTACTGCACGGAATGCAGATGAAGTTTATTATTTTATTTACTTATTTATTTTTGAGGAATACATTAGCGTCAACCTCTTTCCTTGCAGAGGGATCGGTGGCACGTTGATAATGAAAATCCGAGAAAGCACATTGCAGGAAGTACTGTGCAACCCATTACTTCCTCTCACGTACATCTTGTGAAATGACCACAAGAAAATTCGATAAATTAGAGCTAATACGGAGGTTTATGGACGACAATCCTTTCCATGTGTTATTTACAAATGGAACACGGATGTGGGTTAAATGATGGAAGTACTCGTCGCCACAAAGCGTAATGAGTATCATGTGGTATGCATCTGATTTGTACAGATAATAGCATCATCTAGGATAAGCTTAATAGAACGAAGAAATATGTGTTAAGTGTACTGAATGTTGGTTTAATCAGACACTGGCTGGACCGTAGATGCTCTATCCAGCAATTTGTTAACCAGCGAGACTTTGTTTCATCTTTGGAAGTAACTGTAAGTAATGGGTTTCTTTATGAAATAAATTTTGCTCTACGGACAACAAAGATTTTATTTTCAAATACAGCATGCGTTTCGATGGGTTGACATATCCCACAATATTTTCCAGTAGCAGGTGTCCAGATACTTTTGAAGGGATAGTGTATGCTTAGTGCAGATCACATAGCACACTGCAAGCAACTAATTGAAGAGCAAGTTCTCCATTCGAAACGAGAGGAAGTACATACTATAATCTGGCTGTGTGTCTTGAAAGCTCCAAAACAGTGGAACCAGTCCAGTTCTGCTTTATACCATATGCGCCCTTGTCCTCACCAGTAAATCACACCAAACTGTTAGAAAGAGAGAACCAGTCAGAATGTAGTTTCCATAAATAAATAAATAAATTAAATAACAAATCCAAGCTGGATGAACTACCTTGTTTTGCTGTATACCCATACCCCTTCCCTCTCCTATCCAGCCAGTCAGAGTATACAATTAAAATGAGGCAGTCCATTGGGTAAAAAACGCATCAAGTTAAAAAATTACGTAACCTTCACTTGAACAGGTGCAAAGATCAAAGATAAACATCATTTCTGTGAAAGCTAAAGATATTTGTGTATACATACAAACATCTGCATTTCATCACTGTAATGCTATAACCATCAATGTCGAACGTATTTATGTAAAATGGCAGACTGATTATGGATACACACACACACACACACACACACACACACACACAGATACATACACACGAACACACACACACACACACACACACACACACACACACACACACACACACCTAGTGGTTATAGATAACTGATTGGATACTATTTGGTGATGAGTTTACAGGGCAACCACAGTTCCCACTGGCAACAATCACTCTTCCCCTAGGTGGTCACCATTATTCTTGGGATTAAGAAATGGAATGGGTCACCATTTAAGGAAATATAATCAGTCAGTGTTGAACGAAATCGAATGGGGCATTGTTTAAAAAACTGAGTGGCTCACTGTCTTAAAAAAAGAACAGGTCACCATCGTCAATTAAAAACATGGAATGGGTCACTGAAATTATATCAAAATTGTAACAATTCATCCCAAAACTGTATGAAGTTTCCACCCAAAATGTAACAGATTGTTTAAAACCGTAACAAATACCTCTCCATGTTACCCAAAATTATATTTACTCAAAACCTATAGCAAATTTCCCTCCATGTTACAGTGATATTGTAAGAAATTTCTCCTCCATACTGTCTCATCCTTTAAATTCAATCTCATAAAATATTCTCCTATCACCCTCACTTCACCTCTGCCTTGTCGTTAAATTTTGTCTCACATACCGGCATGAGCACAAAATATATCCACATCCGTATGATTTATACACAGCCATAATTTTGATGTGTTTCCACTTGTGCCTCATCATTAAATGTCATCTCTCATGTGTGGCCACACAACATAAAAATATCACTCAGTAGCTGACATTAACTGCTCTGTGGACTCAACTTTTTACACCATGTAAAAAAAGTATAAATATTCAAACTTTAGCATCAATAACACATGCACACACACACACACACACACACACACACACACACATGCCAAGGAGAAAAAATACTTCCGAAATAATTTTTTAAAAAAATTTTTATACAATGCTTTACATTCAGTACTTTTTCATATAATGTATTCCACTATCTGAGCAGTTATAATGCATCATTAATTTACTGTCAAGATAATGAGAACATGAGTATGTGGATTCACTTCAGTTGCGAAATACATTTCTGAGGTATTTACATCATTTGCAGGTGCTTACATTTTGACAGATATTTACATTTTTTCAATAAAATTATTCATCATTGTTTTTCATATAGTAACAGCCCCAAGCCAATGTATTTACGTTATCCCGCAGTATCAGATGTTTGTCATCCCGTGCAGATAAACCGAGTTTGTATTGTGTAATAGTAGAAACAATAAGTTGTTTGACTGAATTTCAAACTGAACAGTAGTTTTTACTCCTAAATCCATTGCCTATCGCCTGTAATAGACAATGATTGACCTATTAACAGGAAATTGTTTTACACTTTTTGATCTCAGCACTACACACCCATACTGTCTCAAGAGCATGTATCTTTGCTTGTAGGCCACCAAATGGTGCAATAGGTTCATAGTTAATTTCGTCTTTCATTAAACAAATCACTTTTTTTATTTACCAGCGTAATTTTTTATTTGTTACTTGCTTGGAATCCTGAAGAATCGAATCTTGTGTCAATGTCACTCCTGATATCGTCGCAGATATTTGAATTTTTATATGATAGATTTAGCCATGGTTATCTGTGTAGCGTAGTTTTGCATGGTTTGGCGAAATTTGTTTAATATGTACTGGTGTCTATACTAAACGTAAATAAGAAGCGTTTTCGAAATTTCCAAAATGGCCATTCCTACTGCAGTGGGTATATCAAAGACTATTAAGCCTGCTCAGTTGACTGGCAATTGATCTTCTCAAAATTTGGTTTGTCAGTTAATGCAGCTACCCTAGGAGGTTGCTATGTCTCGTACCTTTAGCAGTTTTTGTATGATTTTTCCAAACACTCAATTATTTATCAGTTTGAAAAAGGTTCTTCTCGAAATCATTGCTTACACTCATGCATTTTTGTGCGTTGATCTCAATGTACGGTTTTATCCAAGAATTTTTTTGTAAACGTAATTTATGTTGTAAGCATTGTTACAGATTCTTATAGTGAATAACACAATTTTTCTTACCGAAAATAATTTCATTGATTCCTTACTATCATATGGTGGCGATATTTTTTCCGGACATAAGGAGAAATCCGAATGTAAATCGTGAATATTCTTGTGATATTCGAGATCCAGTTCTAAAAAGTACCCTATGTTGGCATCGTTATCCACCACAAAATTTTCGACACTCTCTGGAGGAAAGCCATTCAAAATGGGAATTAGAAAATACAGCAACATCACACAGCCATATAGGCTATTAACAGCAAGATATGAGGACCATGGCTATAATAATGGTAGGAGACTAGTTGGTCGTTGTGAGACATTGCACAGTAAAGTTTCACTAAAATCTCATAAATAAGCTATTTTAGGTACGTGCACTGTGATTTTTTTATTCAGTAACTCATTGTTTTCAAGTATATTTACAGTAACAACATATTTTTAGAATGGTAAATTGTACCCAAAAATTTATTATTAAAAGTTTGTCGTTGGGTCCGTAACATTGTTTACTTGCAGTCCTTAACATGGTTCAGTCCGGAACCGCACTGCTGCCACGGTCGCAGGTTCGAATCCTGCCTAGGGCATGGATGCTAAGGACATCACACACATCCATGTTAGGTTTAAGTAGTTCAAAGTCTAGGGGACTGATGACCTCAGATGTTAAGTCTCATAGTGCTTAGAGCCATCTGAACCATTTGAACCATAACATGGGTTCAAAAAATGGGCTCTGAGCACTATGGGACTTAACATCTATGGTCATCAGTCCCCTAGAACTTAGAACTACTTGAAACTAACTAACGTAAGGACATCACACAACACCCAGTCATCATGAGGCAGAGAAAATCCCTAACCCCGCCGGGAATCGAACCCGAAAACCCGGACGTGGGAAGCGAGAACGCCACCGCACGACGACGAGCTGCGGACGACATGGGTTAGCATTGCCTTACCATTGTTTACTTGCTGCGTTAATTAACGAAGCATTACTGCAAAATCTCTCAAAAATACTAATTAAAAAAGTCTGAATTCTTTCAGCTTTTTGTACTAAAATTTGCTTAGCAATTTTTGAAATAATAAAGTGTAATAACCTCAAAATATAATCTGTATTTCAGAACAATATACAACTACTTTTAGCAAACACATCACTACAGCATGTAAACAATGTTAAAGATGGCCCTTGACATTTCTGCCATCACACTGTCACGTGAATTCACGTGAACTATGGTAAGGGACACAACATTGTTTACTTGCTTAAATAAATATTTACATTTGTCTGACGAGGAATAACTTTTCAAAGACATCAGCGCTCAGTAACAAATTCTGGGTCTTTACCTGAGTCGTAGTTATCCATATCATTCTGAGATTCTTGAAACCCATCGCTGGAAAGCATTTTTATGGCAGTTCAAACGTTTTAAGATAAACACCGCAAAAGGTTTAACACGACGGCCAGGAAGGACGCATCAATTTTCAGATATTAATCGAGTGTTCTCCAAGCGTTTTCGCTTTAATTCATTCCATACATTACAAGCTCTTTGGTACGTGGCTTCTGTTAGTGTTTCGCTGATTAGGACAAGAAAGGAAGAATAAATTGACTGTTGGTGTTAATAACGATAATCCTCCTTTACCTCCTCTGCATTACTGCAAATGACGTGTCACTGAGCACATTTGTTCTGTGCATGCAGTACACGTGAGGCACCTAGTTGTTTCCACTGCACTGTGTGGAATACGAAGGTTCTGTTGTAGTTCACTAACCTGCTGTCTTCAAGTTGATGTCCCCAGCGCAAAAAACAGCACGCAGGTCGTAGGTTCTGCATCTTGAGGCTGAAACTGACTTTTAGCGAGGTTCTGTTCTGAAATAATGTATTACTTCTTTGGAATTCCACTCGCGTATTTTAATATAGCCACACGAGAAGACTACATGATCTTAATACAACACCTTCTGCTACAGCAAAGTGCATGATCAAACACAATGTTTACGAAAATGTATCTTCACACTATTTGTGGCACGTGTCTGTGCCTCATGACTACCGGAGTGTATATTTTAATACTGAATACTGGCAAACACATCCTACGACAGACAACATGTCTGTTCTTCTCGACTGCCTAATCAGGAGTGACGAACAGGAACTTAAATAAAAATTGGAAACACATCCTACGACAGACAAAATGTCTGTTCTTCTCGACTGCCTAATCCAGAGTGACGAACAGCCCAAAAAACTTCGCCATACTAGAAAAGGCGTGACCTGAACACTTTCGAAGCGCTTCGTCTACAATTTCGTCAGTCTTTTGTTCTTGATTTAAATTGTTTTTAATAATTCTAAAATGACTGATAGTTAGTTGTTGAGAGATATTTATGTTAAAAAGTGAAGTCATTCCAATGAGTAGTTTAACTAATAATAATAGCTATACTTTAAGGTTTTGGCGCCCTTGCTCCGAACACAGCAGCCAATAACAGAGCAGTAGCATCATGCAGGCTGTCTTTCTCACGCTAATGGTACCGAATCTAACATCTGTCACAGGTACCTCACACCACATTTCGTCATCTATATACTTCTTGCATCTCCACTGCTCTGGGAACAGCTACTTGGAGCCTAATATGATGGCTGACTAAGCCAGAAATATTACATGATCCATAAACTTTTAAACTTTTTTATTGACGGTATGCGATCTTCCAGTAAAATCGATTCGTTGCTTACGCATTCATATGAAAAAATACCGTTGTGATTCATTAAATTATACTCTTGATCGTCGGAAAAATATTCCCTCATTATCATAAGCACGTCTGATTTTAAGTATTTTGTGTTCTTTTCGAATGAACATATCGAAAAAATTTGGTGAACGTGTCAACTACAAATTTATGTAGTAGTGTCGCTCTTCGAGCAATACAGTAATACTTTTCATAAAATATTAATATTTTTTCATATTAGACGGAAGAAGAGAAACGCAATGTAGATTTCATTTAACCTCTTCGTCACTATCTATTGTCTTCTGTTCACAAATGTTCGTGACCACGAAATACCCGTCGTGGTAGATCATATTGTGTAATACACTAGGCACTGTGTAGAGAGGCCCGTAGTTCAGACTGCAGATAGGATGTGCTGTCCCTCAGTGCAAGCTGGTGAAATGAAAGTGGTATCTGTGTTTCGTATCAACTTCCTCAAAAGGTTCCCCGTAAATATGACAGATCTTTGCTCGGCAAAATGGTAATTATTATTAGCGGCTTATTTCCATCGTTTTATTTTGTCATAAAAGGCCATTCATACTCCCAGTCATTTCATACAGCTGTTCAGTGAACCATTTCATATTATCGCTGTCTCTATGCTATTTAAACGCGCAGCTGAATGGTTTATGTAAGTGCAAGTGTTCAGAATATGAACCAGAGTCAGTGCTATGACTGCAGCTAGCAACTGATTCTAATATGCCTTCCACATGAGCATAAATTACAAATGGCAGTGTCACTTTGTTGCTGATGGTTGTAAATTCCATTTCTTATAAGTAGACAATGTACTGCAGACTGGTTTAAACTGTGCACTGTCAACTAAATGTGCATCTCACTTTTCCTGGGACTAAAACAGCGCAGGCAGCGTTCATATACTACAGCTAAATGGTGATGAACAGTAATGCCACTTCATGTGAGCCTCGATAAGTCTTTTATGCAATAAAAATAACATATCTTTATTATCAACCCGCAACGTTAACAGATTTACATGTTTATTGTAACAGTGTTTTGTGATATGTTGTGTTAAAACATGGAATTATTCCTCATTTCTCCCACTCACTCACAATCAGAACACTAGATGCCACAGAAGTTTACAGGGACACTTTTGTTCTGTTTTTAGAAAATGTGAACATGTTTCAGATCTGCAGGGATCGTTACGTTCGGAAAGTTTAATTTGTTTTCATGCAGAATATATTTAGAAACATATTCTGCATGAGGGTTAACCGAATGCAATCCGGATAGAACTGAGTACTTGAAGCGAGCATTATTCTTTGGCTGGACGTTTATTACTGTACTTATCTCCTATCACTTTGGGCAGTTTCGTGTATAGCATCTCATTTTCATTTATAGAAACTCTCAACTAAACTATTTTCTTCAGTGCCCAGCCGGAAACTCTCATTTTCAAAGTCTCAAGCTTCCGTAACAGCTTATCAGTGACATCAGTCGAGTACCAACCATCACTCACCTCCGATGGAATTAAACTCACATTCTTTGTGTTAAGAGATATTTGATTAACTTCTTATGGCTGGGGTTCACAGTCACGAAGAATTTTTTAAGGGACGTCATGTCCGCTATTTACTGTAGAAATTATTTGTTTCACAATTGCAGTTTCGGCCTTTGGACCATTTTCAGGGATTTTGCTTCAGCACATGTACCACACTTTAAAATCCTCCGACATGTATACATATCATCGTGTGGGCTGAAGCAAAGTCTTTTGCAGTACCACTTGAAAATGACGGAAAGGCAGAAATTGAAGTCGCGAAATACTTAATTTGTATGGTCAACGGCGAACACAAAGCCCTCTAAAAATAAGAAACATTTGTTTTTTATCACCTGACGTGAGTAACTGAAACTTGTAGACAGCAAAAAATTGATTTTAAGAGGCTGGTTAATTAGACAAACTAATGTTTTGAAAACCTGGAAACAGGTATCTAAGAATCATCTAGGCTCCTTAAACCAAAGCATTTCATCCATGACACCAGCACGTACTCAGTATCTATATGGAAACATGACAGCAAGCCATTCGAGATCATCTACACTATGTGACCAAAAGTATCCGGACACCTCCAAAACACAAGTTTGTCATATTAGGTGCATTTTGTTGCCATCTACTGCCACGTCCTCCATATCAGCGATCTCAGTAGTCATTAGACATCGTAACAGAGCAGAATGGGGCGCTCCACGGAACTCACGGACTTCGAACGTGGTTAGGTGATTGGTTGTCACTTGTGTCGTAAGCCTATGCGCGAAATTTCCCCACTCCTAAACATCCATAGGTCCACTGTTCCCGATGTGATAGTGAAGTGGAAGCGTGAAGGGACACGTACAGCACAAAATCGTACAAGCCGACCTCGTCTGTGACTGACAGAGACCGCCAACAGGTGAAGACTGGCGTAATGTGTAATAGGCAGACATCTAGCCAGACCATCACACTGGAATTCTAAATTGCTTCAGGATCCAGTGCAAGTACTATGACAGTTAGGCGGGAGGTGAGAAAACTTGGATTTCATGCTAGAGCGGTTGCTCATAAGCCACACTTCACGCCGGTAAATGCCAAACGATGCCTCTCATGGTGTAAGGTGCGTAAACATTGGACGATTAAACAGTGGGAAACGCTGTGTGGAGTGACAAATCACGGTACACAATTTGGCGATCCGATGACAGGGTGCGGGTTTCGCGAAGGCCCAGTGAACGTCATCTGCCAGCGTGCCAACTTTAAAATTCGAAGGCGGTGGTGTTACGGTGTGCTCGTGTTTTTCATGGAGGGGACTTGAACCCCGTGTTGTTTTGCGTGGCACTATCATAGCACAGGCCTACATTGAGGTTTTAAGCACCTTCTTGTTTCCCACTGTTGAAGAGCTATTCGGGGCTGGGCACTGCATCTTTCAACACGATCGAGCTCCTGTTCATAATGCACATCACTTGGCAGAATGGTCACACGACAATAACATCCCTGTAATGGACTGGTTTGCACAGAGTCCTGATCTGAATCCTATACAACATCTTTGGGATGTTTTGGGACGCCGACTTCGTGCCAGGCCTCACCGACCGACATCGATACCTGCTCACAGTGCAGCACTCCGTGAAGAATGGACTGCCAGTTCGCAAGAAACCTTCCTGCACCTGACTGAATGTATGCCTGCGAGAGTGGAAGCTGTCATCGAGGCTAAGGGTGGGTCAACACCTTATTGAATTCCAGCATTACCGATGGAGGGCGCCACGAACTGGTAAGTCATTTTCAGCCAGGTGTCCTAATACTTTTGATCGCATAGTGTGTTTTAATATGTTTTACTGCTCGATCATGACGAGGATACTAGTCGGCTGATTCTCCACTGCTGGCTGTAGATTTGGAATACTGAAAGAAAAACACATGTGAGCATTCATAGATATGAGACATGTATAAGAAACGCCGTAATTATAGACTGCATAACCAAAAGAAAGATTTCGGACATATTTTTTTCCTAAGAGCTGCCCAGTATGTAAAACTTTGACGTATTTTTTCTGGGGAATGAAAACTCTCTCTAGTTGCATTTGGAAAGTGCAATACCACAAGTGACACGTATGAGTTATCAGTAAGTTAAAGATGTAATATTGTTAGTAAGAATATATGTATTAAATAAATAAAAATAATAAAATAAAATAGAATATGTAAGAAACTATCAGCCTCGATTGCGGTATGCGCTAATAGTAAAATACATATTTTTCAGACTTACGTTTTTTCGGTTGCACAGACGCTCACGATGTTGACAGCCACACAGTTGTGACATCAATACTTTCCACCAATTACATCTCTGCTTTTATGCTTCAGCCTCCCATCTAAATACTGCTAAATACTTCCGAGTAGTTCAGAAACATCCCTTTGAGTCAGCAAGTAAATTGTCGGAGTATGTGCATTCTCAGAATTTTCTTATCTGTTGTGAAGCGTTCTCTCATCACGTTCCCACGAGCTTCCATTTTCCAGTCCACCTCTTTCTCAAGCAACAGGAAACAGATTACCATACACTTTCATCATCTTTATTTTCCTCATTTGCAAGAAACATGATGTCAAAAGCATGTGTGCCTTCAAGTAATCTCAGACCAGTGAGAGGCACGCAGGTGTTGTGTATTTTATTTGAATAATAATAGTGGTGAACCTTATCAAACCAGTTTCAAACCATCAACATTTGGTCCTCCTACTTACAAACTGCATGAAATCCACTGTGGTACTCAGACGCTACAGAAGTAATTTGAGACACAATGACTACACCAAAATGATGTACCACTTGTTGTGACATCAAGGGTATCATGAAAGAAAAATATATTACTAGCATGTTTGGAAAAATTAATAAATAATGTTTTTCCTTTCCTGCGTAATGTTGCCCACTCTGTCAACTGACCATCACTGACGATGGTAATCGCAGCCCAATATTCTGTATTTAAGAGGTATAATGTGAGCTGTCTTGTCAGTTTTTGTTTGCATGTCAAGCCAGTGATAGTGTTTGAAGCCATAGCACCATTCATAAGTAATTACCTTCTGTTAACATACTCTTAATTACAAGCGTCACGTTAGGCTCTACTTTGCATCACATTTCTGCACGTTTATCGATTAAAAACGCCGTTGAAAACTTTAAAATACCGCGTAGTATACTGTTAATCAGATTAAAGAGTGGAAATGGATTGGAACCGAAGGTAGGCCCTGTTTTGTAACACATTGTTGTCGAATAAAGCCGTGTGGTGGTCATCCTGTAAATTAAAGTTACCCATTTTATGTTTCGGGAGGGTTGAAAATGGACTGCGAAATATTTGGAAAGAGAAAACGCGGTTTTGCTGGGGTCTGTCGATTAAAAGACTATGATGATGATGATGATGATGATGAGTCCCATACTCCTTTCCAGAGCGTAGGGGAGCGACGCGGGAGAACCGCGCCGCCTTACTAGGCAAAGTCCTAGTGGAGGTAAAAAGACTATAGGAAATTTTAAAATACCTCGTAACACATTGAAAATCACATTAAAGAGTGGAAATAATTCGGGTCCGAGCTTAGGAAGATAATGTGCATACCATGTAAGTGCTGTACAATGACTGTGGATAGCGAATTAAAAAGAACTAGATACAATGATCGAACAGCTTCACACATTTCTGTAGTCATTCTCACGCAACGTTTGAGGTAGTGTAAAGGGTGATGTCACTGTACTCTGGAGTGCTATACATTACCCAGCACCACTGAAGAACAGAGGTGATGGTGTTGTGTTTTCGTAGTTATGCGGCGGTCCGCTTATTACACTTAAGAAAACGCTAAATGCAATAAGATATGGAGACATTTACAGCATTGTGTACTGCGTGCAGTAAGATGCAGTTTGGCGATGATGATTGTTTGTGTCAACATGACAACTCACAATGTCTCGAGGCAGCAATGGTTTGCAGACAGTAACATTCCTAAAATGCGCTGGCCGCCTCCCGAGTCCAGACCAGAACCCAATAGAACACATTTGGGATGAGTTACACACAGAATGTCGGCTTCGCTTCATACCTCGGCACCTACTATCACTGCATTCTCTGGTCTCGGTCACTGAGGAAGAATGTGCAGCCTTCCCTACAAAGACATTCAGGCGTCTCACTGAAAATCTTCCCAGCAAAGTTCAAGTCACGATAAAGGCAAAGAGCGGATGTATCCCCTATTAATTTTACAATGTTGCAGTTTTTTACTGAGGTAATTTGTTGCAGTTTTCGGTTTAACATGAACCAGTCGATAATGACAGGCAAAAATGATAGTAACACAATATATATTATTGCTTGAAGTTTACCATAACTGTTAAAAGACTCAAACGCAGTTGCACATGACAACACTCCATCGGGTGTAAGACATTCGCAAAAAATGCATTTCATGGATCTGGAAACAGATCACGTAAATATTGCGTGTGATTTTCCAGCATGTATTGGATCTTGGGCAACGAATCGTATTTGCTTCCACAGAAGAACTGAAAATGCAGGTCAAATTATAGACCCACTTTTATGTCTGCAAAGTGTAGCATGGAAGCAAATTTGCACAGCTAGAGGAGGGGAGTCTATCTCATTACAGGAGGCGATGAGCAATTGCTGACCTAGTGTTGCAGTGTCTAAAGATGCATGGAGTTATGCATATAAAGAAAGAATATTTTTGTAAGGCTAAAAATTTTTTACCGAAGAATTGTACCACAAAATGGGAGGTTGGCTTATCTCTGCACTGTTGCAAAGAGTCAGCACACACATCCGAGATTAAGTTTCGAGGATGTCTGGGACCTAGCAGTTCTCAAATATCATGTTCACTGAAAATGCAGAAAACGGAATATGAAGCTTGTGTCGAGAACAAGGCAGAAAACTTGTTGACGAATGCTCAGAAATCACATTTTTGCCTGGAAACGGGATATAAAATTCCGAACACTCGCTAAGAAGCTTGTAATTGATGCTGCACCGTAAGAAACATCGCCATCACAATTCTAGACACTAGCCGGCCGAAGTGGCCGTGCGGTTAAAGGCGCTGCAGTCTGGAACCGCAAGGCCGCTACGGTCGCAGGTTCGAATCCTGCCTCGGGCATGGATGTTTGTGATGTCCTTAGGTTAGTTAGGTTTAACTAGTTCTAAGTTCTAGGGGACTAATGACCTCAGCAGTTGAGTCCCATAGTGCTCAGAGCCATTTGAACCATAGCCAATTCTAGACACTGTCATTATAAAATATAAATATAACCTGCAGAACATTCTGCAATTAATAACAAAATCCATATATTTTTCTTACATTTACTTGTTGTAATACAAGAAAGCAGGGATTCCACATTACAGAACTTGAAGCATGTGGACGATGATTGGTGCGCAGTATGCACTGTAAGATTGTCGTCGGTGGAGAAGGGGCGGTGTCATCCAGTACTGAGTGTAAGAAACGTCAACACCAAATTTAGAGCGTTGGTGCTGGTTCATCCGAAAGGCTGCAAGATTCTCGACCATCAGTCCTGCTGAACTGGACTTTCTCAACAGCAGGAGTGTGCACATGATATATCACTGAAAAATGAATGACATGGACACTGTCGATTTTGGAAATATTGATACAGTCATTTTCGTCTCTACTGTGTATATAGAAATCGCGGTTTGCATTCACAAAATATCACGAAATGAAAAAATAAGTGATATTAATATTATATTGCTAAAAGACGACTGTTATGGCTTTTTGTTTCATTCAAAATCCTGTTTAGTTCTTACATATAAAGAAATTGGTGATATAAATGCTTTTTCAGAAGTGAATGCAAACATAATACTATAGTAGTTTCAGTGGGAGTGCCTTACAAATTCTGAACGGTTTGTTATTTACGAATTGGATGAGAAGTATGATTTTATCTATTACACTTAAGTGTCCCTGAGTTGGTACAAGTAACTGGTTGATTGTTACATTTAAGACATATTATTCATATTGTATACAGTTTGCCCACAACATGCAAATCAGTGCCATTTTGTTTTTGCTAAGGCAGACACACCAGTCAAAACTTGGTTGAGTAATGGAGTTGTCTCAAACATTTACCCAAATTAAAATAAGCTGCTGTTTACAATCTGTGATGTTCTAAAAAGTGTAGAAGTGTGTCATTTGTGTGTTTCCATTGTGTATGACAGCATAAAACGGCAAGTGTGTGTGTGTATGTGTGTGTGTGTGTGTGTGTGTGTGTGTGTGCGTGTGTGTGTGTGCGTGTACGCAGTTTAGAGGTAAATACCTTTGACTGTCGAAGTGAAGGTGACGGAAATGATGCACTTGACACCATTTTTATGCATCATTTTAATATTACACTCGTTCAACATAAAATTGTGTGCGTGCACAGAAACATCTCTGACTTTCACGATAAAAGTGCATGTCTTGCATTCAAGTGGAGTTTACCTTTTTTTTGTTTATCTTTCAATTTGGCACCGTCCTTACATAACTGACTGTTTCATTTTAAAACTACACTGAGATTGGCTGGAGAGGAGAAGACGGAGGCGGTAATAAGCACAGCTAGTTTAGTTCCACCATTTAGGATTTTTTAAGTAATTTTATTTGTTCATTTATTTATTGAGACTACATTACGAGTGCTTGTCTCATTTTGATATTACAATGTGATTGGCTGTTGAGGAAGGAGAAAGGAGGGGAAGCGGATGGGGTGTGGGTTGATGATGACATTAATAAGATTGCTACTGCATGTAGGCAACCCACACTAACAGCTGCACTTCTCTCTGTCAGATCCACCATCTTGGACTGTGACATCAGCGGCATCGCAATACTGTACTTCAATGCGAAGTGACCCAGAATGCTCATAGATATACTACGAGGATGTGCTGAGAAGTAATGTCTCTGAACTTTTTATGTGAAAACTCTTAAGCATTTTTAAATAAAACAACCTTTATTAACATTTAACTTATTTATTCTTTGTGTCTACATATTTGCAGCCCTCTGCCGCTAGATGGCTCCAAATTACAGTGTGTAACATGGCGGTGTGTAGTGTAACTACTTCAGAGCTTGAAAAACACCGTGCTGCAATCGAATTTCGAATTCGAAGAGTTCGTCCACACATGGAATACCCTCTCCTTTAGCGTAACAATGCCAGACCACACGCGAGCACTGCTACATGTGCAACAATCCGATCCCTTAGGTTCACTGCCATTGATCAACCTCCATATGGTCCCGACTTGGCCCCATGGGAATTTCATGTGTTTGCAAAACTTAAAGAACACCTTCGAAGAATTCACTTTGGTAGTGATGAAGTGCAAGCGGAGGTGAGGTTGTGGCTCCGTCAACAAGATGAGGTATTTTACAGTGATGGTGTCAACAAACTGATCTTTCATTGGAAGGAACATGTTCGTTGGCAGGGTCACTACGTTGAGAAAAAAGTATGTAGACATAAATAAAGGTGTAGAATTTCAACACCGCTCGTTTTATTTTAAAAGTTTAAGAGCTTTCACATCAAAAATTTACTCTTCACCACGCCCTCGTACTTATAGAGGAGGTTGTGTTCTGGTACAAGGTGTTTTTCATGTTAGGGGGTGGGTGCCCTGTTGTCCTTAATAAAAAAACGTAATGCAGAAGGAAATAAATACATTCTGCAGTGTTGTGCACTGCGTGCAGTTGAGGTACAGTTCGGAGAGACGACTGTATCAGCATGGCAATGCATCCAGCATCTCATTGGAATGGTTTGGCGTGCCCAGCGTCTCGACCTGATCGCAGTTGAACACCTTTGTGATAAGCCAGTACGTCAGCTTCGCTCCAGACCCCAGTGTCCAACATTACTATCTCCTGAGGTTTCGGCCGCTCCTCCAGAGACACTCAGCTACTTCACTGAAAGCGTCCCCAGCAGAAATGAAGCCTCTTTCAGTGCCCAGGTACTTCTGATTACAAAGTGCATTTCAGTTCGTTGCGTCTTCACTATGACATGACGTATTGGTACCCAGCTACTTCCAAGTTCGTGTACATGGGGGCGCACCCATCAGTTATGTTGGGTTGGGTTGATTTCGGTGGAAGAGACCAAACTTCGAGGTCATCGGTCTCATCAGATTAGGGAAGGATGGGGAAGGATGTCGGCCGTGCCCTTGCAAAGGAACCATCCCGGCATTTGCCTGAAGCGATTTAGGGAAATCACGGAAAACCTAAATCAGGATGGCCGGACGCGGGATTGAACCGTCGTCCTCCCGAATGCGAATCCCTCTTCAGATGTTTATGAATATGAAATACATTTAAAGCTCAACTATCTGATTGCAATGCGTCGTGGAATCACTGCGGAAGGCATACCACTCAGGCAATCGCTTGACCTGGTTATAGGATTTAAATTCGATGGCATATGTATACGAGACTACCCCTTTTTTTTGTTTGAGTTTAACATCCCTTCGTCGTCGGTGTCATTAACGAGGGTTCCTGCCGACTGTCATTTGCTGCAAACGCCGCTGCGGCAGGTGGGCCGGCTGCAAGAATGGCTGAAACGTCGATGTCTGCGCGCTGCGGCACTCTGCTCTCTGTACGCGCCTCCATCTGCGTAATTACGATACTGTGCAAATATTTTCTTTCTTAAAGCTCTCCCCAGTCTCTATATTACCTAATTTCTACACGGATTTTTCTTATTTAAAACGACGTATTTCACTGCAGTAGCTGGTCAATACGGGCTCAGTGTTACGGTTTAAATTATTTAAATGTGAGATATTAAACTATATACAAAGCAGTCCGGAACCGCGCTGCTGCTACGGTAGCAGGTTCGAATCCTGCCTCGGGCATGGATGTATATGCTGTCCTTAGGTTAGTTAGGTTTAAGTAGTTCTAAGTTCCAGGGGACTGATGACCTCAGATGTTAAGTCCCATAGTGCTGAGAATCATTTGAACCATTTTGATATACAAAGCATTAGCCTGTCTTTTTGCTCGGACGATAACGTATGGAGGTTTTGTTACTGATATTTCCTAATTTATATTCATTCATTACTGATGTAGGAGCATGTTTATACATTCACACCTACATTTGTACTCTGGAAATCACCATGTGGTGTGTGGCAGAGGATACTTTTTGTACTACTGTCATTTCTCCCCTTTAATGTAGCAGTCGCGAAATGTTCGCGGGAAGAAAGATTGCCGGTAAGCCTCAGAGAGGGCTCAGATCTTTCCAATGTTATATGTTTGGTCTCTTAGCGAGATATACGAGGGCGGTTCAGAAAGTAACCTCCGATTGGTCACAGTGCGGGTTGTGGGGGGAGTAGCGACGCCATCTGTGCGTTCACGCACTCAACAGGTCAGTCGGCATCAAGCCGTGGTCGAGTGAACGTCGTACCTGCGCTAGTTTAGTTTTTGTGGCAGTTTGAAATGTGTGCTGCAATAGAAAACCCCGCCAAATGTGAAGTGCGTGCTGTCATAAGGTTTTTTACAGCCAAAGGATATTCTGCAGCAGCTATCCATCGTGAGCTTTGTGCCGTGTACGGACCAAGAGTTATGAGTGAAGGAGTTGTCCGTGAATGGGTACGTTTATTTAGAAGTGGACGAGAAAACGTTCATGATGAAGAGAGGAGTGGTAGACCATCATTGGTGACTGACGAACTCGTTCAGACAGTTGATGCAAAAGTTCGTGAAAATCGACGTTTCTCAATGTCGGAGTTGTCTACTGGTTTTCCACAGATTTCTAAGACTCTCTTGTACGAGATAGTGACAGCAAGATTGGGTTACCGTAAGTTCTGTGCACGATGGGTGCCCAAAATTCTTACCGACCACCACAAAACTCAAAGAATGGCCTCTGCATTAGACTTTCTGTCACGTTATGAGGACGAAGGAGAACCATTGTTAAACAGAATTGTGACCGGTGACGAAACCTGGATTAAGTACGTGAACCCTGAGACAAAAGAACAATCAAAGATGTGGGCACATTCAAATTCGCCTACCAAACCAAGAAAAGCCTCGCAAGATTTTTGATGGCAACGGTGTTTTGGGATGCCAAAGGGGTGTTGTTGGTTGAATTCATGGAACGTGGTACGACCATTAATCAAGACGTGTACTGTGAAACAATCAAAAAGTTACGACGGGCTATACAGAACAAACGCCGTGGTATGCTGACTTCCGGTATCGTTTTTTTGCACGATAACGCCCGTCCTCACTCTGCTCGCAGAACAACGGCCCTTCTTGAGTCCTTCAAGTGGGACGTTATCAACCATCCACCTTACAGCCCAGACCTGGCGCCAAGTGATTATCACCTCTTCATGCATTTGAAGAAATGGCTCGGGTCACAGCGGTTTGATGACGACGAAGAGCTCAAAGATGCGGTCACAGGCTGGCTCCAGGCACAAGCGGGTGATTTTTATGCAGAATGAATTTCAAAGCTTGTGAAGAGATACGATAAGTGCCTCAATCGCTATGGAGACTATGTAGAAAAATAGTGCAAAGATGTAGTTGTAAGATGTATATATTAAAATATTTTTATTTAACTTGGTGTATTTTTTTAAATCAACCGGAGGTTATTTTCTGAACGGCCCTCGTACGTAGGAGGAAGCAACGTATTTTTTTACTCTTTTAGGGACATATGCTCTCGGAACTTCAACAGTAAACCACATCGTGATGCAGAACGCCTCTCTTGCAGCCTCTGCCACTAGATTTAGGTGATCATCTCCGTGACGCGTTCGTGCTTACTAAATGAACCGGTAACGAAACACGCTGCCCTTCTTTAGATCTGCTGGGATGTCCTCCGCCACACACCGTCAGGTGGCTTGCGGAGTATGGATGTAGATGTAGATGTAGATCATTTCCTCTATCAATCCTGTCTGGTGAGGGTCCCATACTGAAGAGCAGTATTCAATTATTGGCCTAACGAGGGTTTTGTAAGTTACCTCACATATTGACACACTACATTTCTACAGCTACATCTACATCTACATTCATACTCCGCAAGCCACCCAACGGTGTGTGGTGGAGGGCACTTTACGTGCCACTGTCATTACCTCCCTTTCCTGTTCCAGTCGCGTATGGTTCGCGGGAAGAACGACTGTCTGAAAGCCTCCGTGCGCGCTCTAATCTCTCTAATTTTACATTCGTGATCTCCTCGGGAGGTATAAGTAGAGGGAAGCAATATACTCGATACCTCATCCAGAAACGCACCCTCTCGAAACCTGGCGAGCAAGCTACACCGCGATGCAGAGCGCCTCTCTTGCAGAGTCTGCCACTTGAGTTTATTAAACATCTCCGTAACGCTATCACGGTTACCAAATAACCCTATGACGAAACGCGCCGCTCTTCTTTGGATCTTCTCTATCTCCTCCGTCAACCCGATCTGGTACGGATCCCACACTGATGAGCAATACTCAAGTATAGGTCGAACGAGTGTTTTGTAAGCCACCTCCTTTGTTGCTGGACTACATTTTCTAAGCACTCTCCCAATGAATCTCAACCTGGTACCCGCCTTACCAACAATTAATTTTATATGATCATTCCACTTCAAATCGTTCCGCACGCATACTCCCAGATATTTTACAGAAGTAACTGCTACCAGTGTTTGTTCCGCTATCATATAATCATACAATGAAGGATCCTTCTTTCTATGTATTCGCAATACATTACATTTGTCTATGTTAAGGGTCAGTTGCCACTCCCTGCACCAAGTGCCTATCCGTTGCAGATCTTCCTGCATTTCGCTACAATTTTCTAATGCTGCAACTTCTCTGTATACTACAGCATCATCCGCGAAAAGCCGCATGGAACTTCCGACATCGATTCCCGGCGGAGTCAGGGATTTTCTCTGCCTCGTGATGGCTGGGTGTTGTGTGATGTCCTTAGGTTAGTTAGGTTTAAGTAGTTCTAAGTTCTAGGGGACTGATGACCATAGATGTTAAGTCCCATAGTGCTCAGAGCCATTTGAACCATTTTTTGAACTTCCGACACTATCTACATTTCCTGCGGATTCTTCCAATATATCTCAGTCTGTCATTTGTCCTTCCTGCTATTAGTTTTATGTGGTCGTTCTACGTTAAAGCGCTCCGTACGCATACTCCTAAATATTTTGTGGAAGTAACTGCTTCCTATGAGTCTTCTGCAATCAATCTAATCACACATTAATGGTTCTTTCTGTCCTCGTGTACGCAGTACGCTACCTTTGCTTATGTTGAGGATCAATTACCACTAAGAAATTTTTTGAATCATTGTCCATAGGAGAACAGGGATCGGTAAAATTACACCAAAATTATTTCTGTTAGACAGCCTAGATCGCATGCAAGTTTCATGTATTTCGTTTGGTGACCAGTTTCGGTCTTTTATAAGATAAGCATTACACAATTTTTTTACGCTGTAAATAAGAGTATTACGAATTGTAAGTTGTTGAAGAATGAATAGCGGCAGTGACACCAGAAGGCGGTGGCGTGGAGAGGCCCACTCTGTAGAACACTGCTGAGTGGACCTCAGTCGCTCGTCCTTTATGGCGAAAACTCCGCCCACCACCTCCCGCATAACGTCACCGACAGCAAGTCATAGAGAACCGTTACTGTAATCAGCGAGAGCTATTTGTAAACGAATGATATAAAATAAGCAATACAGCAGTAATCTCTATCAGAAAGGAACTCGCCGCCTGGGCTATCGCTAGTGCGAATCTCGAGGGGCGACTAGAGGAATTAGAGAAAGAGAATGAACGACTGCGAAAACAGCCCACGAAAACGTGGGCAGGAGTGGTCGCACAAGCGGCCACTAAAACACAAACAACAAAAGAGACCATTGAAAAGGTGTCCAAAACGCCTGACACGGCAGTCTTCCTAAGACCCCTGCCAGGCCAGGACATCAAAAAAGTACAAGAACTCTTCACAACCTCCGTAAACCCGGCAGCAGACAAAATAAAAATAAATAAGGTAAAGGCAACAAAAAATGTCGTAATAGTAGATGTTGCCACCGAAGAAGACCGGGACAAGATACTCAACCATGACAAACTCAAAAAGGTCGTTAAGTGCGAACCGCCCAAAAAGCGGAATCCCTTGGTGATCCTGTATGACGTGCCCACCACAATAAATGAGAATGATATCTATGAAATAATAAATCAACAAAATTTTGAGGACATGAGTCTGGATAATTTCAAAAAAGAATTCAAATTGCGCTTCAGAACTGGACCCAGAGAGCGCGATGTAGTGCATCATGTAGCTGAAGTCTCGGGAAGTATGTGGCGTAAGCTCACCACTATGGGCAGAATATACATGGGGTTTCGTGATGGCTGGGTGTTGTGTGCTGTCCTTAGGTTAGTTAGGTTTAAGTAGTTCTAAGTTCTAGGGGACTTATGACCACAGCAGTTGAGTCCCATAGTGCTCAGAGCCATTTGAACCATATACATGGGGTTCCACTCGATAAACGTAAGGGACTACCTCGTAGTCCCCCGTTGTCACAACTGTGGAGACCTTGACCATGTACACAAACACTGTGAGCGGATGCCGGCTTGCTCCAGGTGCGGCGCTGAAGATCACACTAGGAAAACTTGTGGCAAAACAGGGATATGTATCCCTTGTGCAAGAAGAGGGAAAAGAAATTGTAATACCACAGGAAGAAACTGCCCCACATACAGGGCTCTAGAACAAAGGCTTATCTCGAGGACTGATTATGGCTGAGTCCATATCAGGCAACAGGAAGCCTAAAAGAAAGTCTCCGAGTAAAAGGGTAAGGGATGCACTTAGGGCCAGCAGATTTAGGGAGTTCCTACAAGGAGCCACTAAAACTCAGACCAGAAAAGTAGAAACAAAAGTTGCTGGTGTACAAACGGACCCATGCGGTCAGATTAGTGCTCCCTTTCCCCGAAACCGGGGACTAAGGTCGCTTGAAGAACTAGAACGACCGAAAGGGCGACCTGTGGCAAAACAAGTGGTAACATCAGAGAAACAAAAAGTACAAGATAACGCAATAAGCAGTACATCATCCGCTACAAACCCTCTCACACAAAAAGGTCCGGGCGTAGATCCCAATAGGGTATACCCCAACCTAGAACACGCATTACAACTTGCGCGACTGGAGGAGCCGGCGGTCCTCACCACAGCCCTGAGGCATGTGGTACGTGTCGGTCATGAATACGGCAGAGACGTCACCTTCTCGGTAATGGAGGCTGTTGACAAAATACAGCTGAAGACAATGAACCTCCCCACTGACTTCGGAGCCCTGCGTGGCCTAGTCAAAATAGTTTTTGAAAGAAGAAACGAGAAATTCGATCTTGATGAAATTTACAGTCAATCTGTCATCACAAATGGAAGACTAGCTCACGACTGGAGCAAGAATTTGCCGGAGTCGCACATCAGAACATATTACGCACGTGACCCATTTAAACGTAGGACAGATTAACTCACACAATAGCAAATTAGTCATGCAGGAACTCCGCAGGGTCGTGGAGGAGAGGAGTCTGGATGTGCTCTGTCTGCAGGAACCATACTCCCTGGCTGGGTGAATCCCATTTGCAGCAGCTAACTGGCAAGTTGTTCACAACGAAGCGGAACCCAAAGCAGCTATAATGATAATAAATAAAGCGATAAGAGCCACAGTCCTTTCTCAGTTCTGCGACGATCACTGCAACGTCGTGGAACTACAAACACCAGCCGGAGTACTGTACATCATCAATATGTACTTCCAGTACGGCCAGGGAATAGATGAATTCCTAGACAAACTTACGCAAATAACCATGGCGTTGCGGGGACGTCGATGTGTCATTACTGCAGACATAAATGCCAAATCCCCCCTGTGGTTCAGCGGCACATGAGACGACCGAGGAGAAAAGGCTGAAGAGACCATCATGGCGTTACAATTAATGGTCGCCAACAAGCAAGGAAATCCACCCACCTACGTAGGAGGTGGGGGCGAGGGCACAAACATTGACGTCACATTGGTCACGCCCAATCTCGCCACCAGAGTAACCAATTGGATGGTCTGGGATCAGGTGACAACCAGTGATCACAACCTTATTACGTTTTCATTGGGGAACGGGGGGTGCCGCTGGGACATGGGGTGGGAGACACAGCTGAATTACAACAGAGCTGACTGGGACCGCCTGTGTGAAACACCGATATTGCCAGATGGTGACGAAAATGTCGAAGGATATGCCGAAGAACTGGTGCAAGCGGTTGTCAGGGCGGTAAAAGCTGCCGTACCAACCAGGAGGAGAGCCGTAGCGGCCCCCCCGTCACCATGGTCTACCGAACTTGGACAGATGCGCCAGTCTGTACGGAGGGCGAGGAGGTACTACCAGCGGAGTGTCGTCTGGGAGGAGAAGCAACGCTGGTTGCAAAGATATAGAGAAGAAAAGGAACAGTTCCAACAAGAGCTTAAGGCAGTAAGGCTACAGAGCTGGGAGAAATATGTACGCACACAGCTAGCCACGGACCCATGGGGTGTACCGTACAAGTTAGTACGGGAAAAGATTAGGTCACCCATGGTGCTGTCCACCGTCAGGGATCAGGGCAGGATGACGGAAACCTGGCAGGAAACTGCTGAGGTCCTACTCCGTGTCCTGCTGCCTGACGATGACGAGAACGATGACTCTGAGGCACAGCAACAAATTCGGAGACAAGACCAAGAAGAATACCAGAACAATAATGTGGTATATCCCTTCTCTGAAGAAGAAGTAGCCGCTCAGATAAATGCCCTCAAAAGAGGCAAGGCTCCTGGCCCGGACGGCATCACCGCGGAGGTGGTGCAATTCCTGGCCCCCCGGCTGGTAGCGCCTCTCACAAAGTTATACAACGAGTGCTTGAGGCTCGGGAAATTCCCCCAAATTTGGAAAAGAGCCACAGTAGATATAATCAAGAAAAGCCCGGATAAAGATCCACAAGAAGCTAAGTCTTATAGGCCCATCTGTTTACTAGACACACTGGGGAAACTTTTTGAGAGGTTGCTGGCAGACAGACTGGCAGCACACAGAGTTTTGTGCGGGATGAGTGACAGACAGTTCGGCTTCAGGGCTGGGAAATCGGCGTCTGACGCCATCGCCCTGGCTGCAGAGGTCTGTGCCACTACCCCGTACAAATACGTGGTCGGCATCATGGTGGACATCAGTGGCGCCTTTGACAACCTGTGGTGGCCCTCGCTCTTCTCCCGCTTGCGAGAGAAGGAGTGCCCGAGGTCGCTATATGGCTGTCTGAGGAGCTATTGTGAGAATAGGGAGGTTTGGCTATCGTCCCATAGCGGGAGAATAAGTAAGAAGATCACCAAGGGGTGTCCACAGGGATCTGTCCTGGGGCCACTCTTTTGGGATATTAACATGGAACCCCTCTTGGACAACCTACAGAACAGTGACGATGTGCTAGAGGGCATAGCCTACGCGGACGACCTCCTCCTGCTGGTTGGCGGCCGTAGCCGCGAAGACTTAGAGCCGAAAATTGAGAGGGCTATTTCAATCTTGAGTACATGGTGCCATACGACCAAAATGAAGATCTCACCAACAAAGTCCACGTACCTACTCCTGAAAGGGCAACTAGTTACGAATCCAACAGTAAGAATAGATGGCTCACCAGTTCTTCGACGCCACGATGCGCGATACTTGGGAGTAATCGTCGATGAGAGGTGGACTTACGCATCACACATTGACACCGTCACACATAGATCATTAGAAACACTAAACAGCTTAATATCAATTGGTCACAAGCGATTCCACCTGCCACCAGATTTAATCAAATTATATCATAACAGCATTCTGACATCAATTGTAGGATATGGGGCAGGAGTCTGGGCCCACAGACTCACGAGGGTTATGCCTGCCATGGATGTGAGAAGAGTGCAGCGGAACATGCTTCTCAGATCAGTAGGGGCATATAGAACAACACCGGGCGGAGCACTAACAGTGTTAATGGGGCTTTGTCCGCTTGATATAAAAATCAGAGAACAAGCGGCATGGTACTGGGTTAAGAAGGGAAATAGGGAGAAAATAGTCGACCTAATGGGGACTCATGCGGAAAATAAAATGGAAATTAAACGCAGGGGGGAAGAACTTTGGCAACGACAATGGGATAACGGAGAAACCGGTCGCAGAACATACGAACTGCTGCCCAACATCAGGGAAAGACTGCAATTAAAACACTTTACACCGTCACGAGGACTGCTGCACTTCCTCACAGGTCATGGACCCTACCCGGCATATTTATGCCGGTTCGGGAAACGGGCTACACCTGCGTGTGACTGCGGGGCCACACCGGGCACCCCAGAACACGTGGTGTATGAGTGCCACCTCTTCGACGACGTAGCAGCGCAATTACGTCACCAGCTACCCAATTTCGACACGTATCACCTGCTCAGGCATGAGGACCATTTCTCAATCCTAAATAAATTGGCGAATGAGATATCACTTAAAGTAATAAAGGAATATCTTAGGAACAACGATTAAGATCTCATCACACCAAATCTGACTCTGCGCACCTGTCCTGTTCCGCCGGGGCGTGGACTTGGCCAGCCGCCTCACGGCTGGAATCCGCCACGTCTGGGTATAGGGGGAGGGTGCGCCCAACCACCGATCTAGACACTCACCAATTTCGACACTAGGCTAAGTTTAGGTTAGATGTAGGATAAGCTAGGATAACAAAATAGTATAGTACTGCAGCGATTAACAATTCTGGCCAGCCCGGAGCCAGGGGCACGTTCACCGGGATTAGCTCGGTGAACAGGGCCACTAACGTAGGTTTATATAACGCTGGCACATCTGTAACGCTGCAGGTAGATGTAGATTAGCATAAGTAGAATAAAATAACATAGAAAGGCATAACCGTAGTGCCCATAGTGAGAACAAAAGAAAACTAACATAGAGTAAGCTGTAGTAGTAATACCAAATTAAATCAACTAGGACCCACTAATTGCATTAGGTGGTGGGTTGTTATGTATCATATATATTGAAGAATAAAGATTTTTTTTAAAAAAAAGAATGATATTATAACTTGAAATCATAGAAAAAATCATAGAAAAACAACTAGGGATTATTACAAGAGAAGAACGTCTCGCCCAGTGACACTGGCTCATGTCAATATATGCTACCCTGTACAGGTGCGTGTATCAACTAGTCTGTGGCAAAGATGGTTATTGGGACGCCGTCTGATTACGAAGGCGACAAATGTGAGTCGATATGCTCCTCCGTGAGCCACAGATGTTGCGACATCCAGCCGGGAGCGACGTGGAAATCGATGAACATTACCTTCAGTGGTGTTATCTGCAGCTATCTTTCACTTACAAATGAATTTTTAATTGCCTGTTGCACAGTTATGGTAAAATAATTGTAAAATTATAGTAACACAGTGACTAAGACAGTACATTTCAAATACGGATTTCAAAATGTCTCACACATTCTGTGCAGATGAGAAACAATATAAACATCGATTTTGCAATTGAAGAATTAAACTAAATATTAGCGTAAAAGGCGCTGCCCAACTGATGACAACAGTATCATATTGTTAGCCAACAAACTGTGTGAAGTCATTAGGCTTTATACAGGATGTTACAAAAAGGTACGGCGAAACTTTCGGGAAACATTCCTCACACACAAAGAAAGAAAATATGTTATGTGGACATGCGTCCGGAAACGCTTACTTTCCATGTTAGAGTTCATTTTATTACTTCTCTTCAAATCACATTAATCATGGAATAGAAACACACAGCAACAGAACGTACCAGCGTGACTTCAAACACTTTGTTACAGGAAATGTTCAAAATGTCCTCCGTTAGCGAGGATACATGCATCCACCCTCCGTCGCATGGAATCCCTGATGCGCTGATGCAGCACTGGAGAATGGCGTATTGTATCACAGCCGTCCACAATACGAGCTCGAAGAGTCTCTACATTTGGTACCGGCGTCGCGTAGACAAGATCTTTCAAATGCCCCCATAAATGAAAGTCAAGAGGGTTGAAGTCAGGAGAGCGTGGAGGCCATGGAATTGGTCCGCCTCTACCAATCCATCGGTCACCGAATCTGTTGTTGAGAAGCGTACGAACACTTCGACTGAAATGTGCAGGAGCTCCATCGTGCATGAACCACATGTTGTGTCGTACTTGTAAAGGCACATGTTCTAGCAGCACAGGTAGAGTATCCCGTATGAAATCATGGCGGTGAATCGAGGAAGTACAGTACATACTGACGAAACTAAAATGAGCTCTAACATGGAAATTAAGCGTTTCCGGACACGTGTCCACATAACATATTTTCTTTATTTGTGTGTGAGCAATGCTTCCTGAAATTTTGGCAGTACCTTTTTGTAACACCCTGTATATGAGCTACATAAATATATTATGGAGAATAGACAGGTAAAATCTATGATATGAAATCATTCAGAACTAAAAAGTAATTACAATTAGTACCGGATTGTAGCGTCATTTTTTAAAATGTGGATATATTTTGAATATAAAGTAGCATAAACAGTGAGTGCAGGAGTGTAAGAGACGTAAGGTGCGGGCGGGCCCAAGTTCACACAGCGTGTATAGTACGTTGAAAATCTTTCAGCAGTATAAATTTGTTACAATTTGTATAAAAGGTATCATTCGTTAAAACGTAAAGCCGAAGAGAAAACTTTATATAATTAATAAGAAAAATTAGAAAAGGGTTAAGACATATACAGGCTGTTCAAAAAGCGTATCGAATACTTTGAGAGGTGTTAGTATTCATAGAAACAAGAAAAGTAAGTCCAGCAGACATGGGTTCAGAAATGCATACAAGTCCAATAAACATCGGTCCACAAATGCCTACTTTCTGCGATAAATACATGTTTACAGGAGGTGTTCGACGTAGCATCCATTCATGACTATGCATCCCTCAGCCCTCCGGCGTAAGGAATGACGAACCCTTTGAAGAATACTCGGTTGTTGTTGCACCTGCTGGGATGTATTGAAGACAGATCCTGTAGTATCCGCACATTGCTTATTGGCGTGGCGTAGACCAATTCCTTCTAATGTCCCCATAACCAAAAGTCTAGGGGCTTGATATCTGGGAAACGAGTAGGCCACGGTATGCGTACCCCCCTCCCCCCCCCCCCACCCGACCCACCAACCCTGCCAGACCAGCCGTCCTGAAATGCTTGCATCACAGTTCGCACACGTTGTGACGAAAGTCCGCCATCGTGCATGAATCACATTTGCATTCGTTGCTGCAAGGATGACACAGTCTCCAGCAATGTAGGCAATACACTAATGAGAAAGTCCAGATAATGCGCCTCAGTTCACATTTCAAAAATGGTTCAAATGGCTCTAAGCACTATGAGTCTTAACATCTGAGTTCATCAGTCCCCTAGACTTAGAACTAAGTAAACCTAACTAACCTAAGGACATCACACACATACATGCCCGCGGCAGGATTCGAACCTACGACCGTAGCAGCCGCGTGGTTCCGGACTGGAGCGCCTAGAACCGTTTGGCCACAGTGGCAGGCCAGTTCACATTTGTGGTAGCACATATGGACCTACACTAAGTGATCAAAAGTATCCGGACATCTGGCTGAAAATGACTTACAAGTTCGTTGCGCCCTCCATCGTTAGTGCTGGAATTCAATAAGGTGTTGACCCACCCTCAGCCTTTATGACAGCTTCCACTCTCGCAGGCATACATTGTCAGATCCTCGAAGGTTTCTTGGGGAATGGGAGTCCATTCTTCACGGAGTGCTGCATTGAGAAGAGGTGTCGATGAAGGTCGGCGAGGCTTGGCACGAGGTGTTCTATAGGGTTCAGGTCAGGACTCTGTGCAGGCCAGACCATTACAGGGATCTTATTGTCGTGTAACCACTCCGCCACAGGCCGTGCATTATGAACCGACGTTACCACTGTGGCAGGGCCATTGGCTGTATTACTTCCACTTCTAGCCATCTAGGTTTGGAATACTATCTTGAACAGGCAAATAATCTGCTGTGTACACTCCACAGCAAGGTGATCTTCGCTGGTTTCAACATAACACTTTTTCAAGAAGAAACTAAATAATGCAGCAGCTTTGTGTAGATGACTATCACCTCAGATGAAGCATATATACTACATAAGTGTCATATTATTTTATACATGTATTATCTAAGAGGCAGTGAGCGTCTATGTGCGTGTTATAGTTTTAATGTTTAACTAAATAATCACGTTCTGCTACTTGTTTTTGGTGTGTGGTGTGAATTTATTTGCATTAAGATATCGCACAGTGCTACCTGTTAGTCATTTAAAATTGTGCATTTACTTAAACATCTCAGAAAGGAGAAGTGAAGGTACACTATTTCATCAAAAGTATCCGGACTCCCGGCTGGAAATGACTTACAAGTTCGTGGAGTCCTCCATCGGTAATGCTGGAATCCAATATGGCGTTTGCCCAGCATTAGCCTTGATGACAGCTTCCACTCTCGCAGGCATACGTTCAGTCAGGTGCTGGAAGGTTTCTTGGGGAATAGCAACCCATTCTTCACAGAGTGCTGCACTGAGGAGAGGTATAGATGTCGGTCGGTGAGCCCTGGCACGAAGTCGGCGTTCGAAAACATCCCAAAGATGTTCTATAGGATTCAGATCAGGATGCTGTGCAGGCCAGTCCATTACAGGGATGTTATTGACGTGTAACCACTCCGCCACAAGCCGTGCATTATGAACAGGTATTCGATCGTGTTGAAAGATGCAATCGCCATCCACGAATTGCTCTTCAACGGTGGGAAGCAAGAAGGTGCTTAAAACATCAGTGTATGCCTGTGCTGTGATAGTGCCACGTAAAACAACAAGGGGTGCAAGCCCCCTCCATGAAAAACACGGACACACCATAACACCAGCGCCTCCGAATTTTACTGTCGGCACTCCACACGCTGGCAGATGACGTCCACCGGGCCTTCGCCATACCCACACCTTGCCATCGGATCGCCAAATTGTGTACCGTGATTCGTCAGCCCACACAACGTTTTTGCACTGTTTAATCGTCCAATGTTTACGCTCCTTACACCAAGCGAGGCGTCGTTTGGCATTTACCGGCGTGATGTGTGGCTTATGAGCAGCCGCTCTAGCATGAAATCCATAGTTTCTCACTTCCCGCCTAAATGTCGTAGTGCTTGCACTGGACACTGATGCAGTTTCGAATTGCTGTGTGATGGTCTGGATAGGTGTCTGCCTATTACACATTACGACCGTCTTCAACTGTCGGCGATCTCTGTCAGTCAACAGACGGGGTCGGCTGTGCTGTACGTGTCCCTTCACGTTTCCACTTCACTATCATATCGGAAACAGTGGACCTAGGGATGTTTAGGAGTGTGGAAATTTCGCGCACAGACTTGTGACACAAGTGACACCCAGTCACTTGACCCTGTTCGAAGTCCGTTAGTTCCGTGGAGCGCTCCATTCTGCTCTCTCACGTTGTCCAATGACTACTGAGGTCGCTCATATGGAGTACTTGGTAGCAGGTGGCAGCACAATGCGCCTAATATGAAAAACGTATGTTTTCGGGGGTATCCGGATACTTTTGATTACATAGTGTATTAATCTATCGGTTGCCCATAAGTTGATTGGAGCATCGGGGTCGATCTCCTCTTTTCTTGAATTTCTTCGGGATTTACACCTGTGCATACAGCCCGGTTATGAAAATGCACAACACCATCTCTTGTGATCCCTGCCTCACAGGTAAATAAAATCTTGGATGTGAGTAGTGGATCTACGGCGCACTGGTCCCACGGGTTTCTTCCTCTGAACGTAGCACAAGCTCCTCCATGTCAGGCGTGCGGACTGCGCGGTGCCTTCCGCTGTCAGTCTTCGGAGGTGTAAGGGCACCTGCGTCCCTCAGACGCTGGAAAAATCTGCTGGACAGCTTATCAGAGGGCACTCTGCGCTGTGGATATTTTTCAGCTACAGGGCACGGGCTTGCAGGCTACGTCCATTTGCTAAACAGTAGCAAAATATCATATCCGCCATTTCACTTGTCGAGTAATAGACTTCCATTGCTAACAAGTGGTGGAAGAGAGAAAATGTAAATCTACTACAGAATTTGTAAGTAAAAACAGCTCAATGACGGTAAACATATAAGTGAACCCGCGTTTGGAAGAAGGCAGAACGCTATGATATGTACCCACGGTTGACAGTACTGTAGAGTAAGGCACACGATCACGAGGAAAACTAACGCCGCCTACAACGCGACTCGAACCACACAAGTGACTCTAGGCCACCTAATGGTGGGTAGAGTAATGCGAATAACATATCATGATACCCTGCCCACACCTTTGACGGAGCGCCGATGCAACGACTGTGCTAATATCGGCAACCAAGCGTCGCGCACGTGCTTATCTCGGAAAGCATGCGTTTCCGGACCCACGTTTACTGGACTTCTTTTTCTTGTTTAGATGAGCGCTACCACTTTGAAGCTTCCCCTTAGAAAAATTAGTGAATTACTGTGCTGGTAAATCCCTTACGTTATTTGATTTTCAAACAGCTGAGCAGAACTGAAAGTACTGAGACATTTCGCTCTTTACCTATTCTGATCAACACTAAACTGACACGCAATATTTTTAGCGCAACGCAATCTGACTTTCAATAATCCCTACAAAAGAATGGCCCTGACTGACATTAACCTATACCTTTCACAAATCACTTACCTCACAAAAATCTTCGTTACTCGAACTACTGCAATACAGCGAGCGCCACTACTGCCAGCTAAATAAAAGATTCAAACTACTGAAGGCACTAACTACTGATAGGCATAGTTAGCAAATGAAACATTTTGATAGAGAACAAACAATGTATTTACCTTAATAGTGTTCAAAAGTCATAATATATATAGCAGTTCATGACATCCATTTTTACAAATGTACTGTTTCTGATGGACACACGTCCAGATCATCCGCTCTCAAAAATTCGCCATCTCACTTCCCCATATCCACCACTGCTGGCGGCTCACCTCCAACTGCGCAACGCTACGCGCTGTTAACAGCCAGCTGCCCAACACTACAATGGCAGACAACAATGCAAACTAGCCAGAGACTGCACACAGCACAGCCAGTGATTTTCATACAGAGCGCTACGTGGCGTTACCAATAAGAAAACCTAAACACCCTACTTACATAGTCCCCATGCTCCCCACAAAAAATTTTACAAATTGTTTTGGGCACTGACCAATACAGATTTGAAAAAATTTTTCATAATTAAAGTAAGAAAGATATCAAATGCACACACTTATTAATACAATGTTGGTCAAGAGCTAAAATTTTCTCACAGTCCATAAAGACAGTCCTGATCATTCATCACAGTAAAACTGCAGTTTTTTTTCTCAAAGTCTGAGCAGTAAAAGACAATGCACACAGAAGTCGTGGATTTCCATGCAGTCTTGAAGAAGTAGTGTTGTCCTTCCAACGGAAAGACAGTGCTGACTCTTGACATGCTGACAGGTAATGGGCCACAACAAAGCAAACCCACTGCAGAGTCAGTCGAAGTTTTGAAGAATATTGGTAGGTAGGTCATCACAGAGCAGACCCACTATAGTCTTGGTAGAGAGTATGGTATTGGTGGGCCACCAGAAGTGCTGACCCACTGCAGTCCTTATAGAGACGGACCGCAGCCATCTCTTGCGACTGTGCAGGTGCACAATCACCATCGAAGAGTCTTGCGGAAAATATAGCAAGTCCATAAACCACGACTTGTGCACTCACAATGTTTTTGGAATTATCCTTAGAACCATCAATGCTGTTAACCAGTCCCTTGCTGAATTATCAACACACGTGCAAACACTAACAGTCACTACTTCTCACATATTGTCCATATACTATGACCAACAGAAACGTGTGCAGTGAAATGTAACTTACAAGTTACTTAATTTGATGAACTGGTGTCAATTACAATTTTGTAACATAAGAATACAATAACAAAGGTACAAAATACATCATTAAAGAACATAACAATACAGATAACATTTGTAGTAAAACAGGCTTTACAAAAGAATAGAAATAAACATGTACATCAATGTTACAAGAATTATGCCATAAGTACATACATAAAAGATCAGAATAACTTTCGAAAAATCAACATGAGCATTAAAACAAAACAGAATAAATAATGTCTAAACATCTTTACGAAGAAAATAACATAGTATTTGAAAAATTCTACAACATAAATCTTATTAGCTAAACACATAAAGACAGGAAAAACACAAATATACAAGAGTACACAAACACATAGCAGAATAACACAGGGGGAAAGGACAGGGTTTGTTTTCAGTGTAACATTTGGTACTGCAGTCCAACCCAAAACTTTGCAGATCTTTCCTCTTATTTCAACATTTGTTTCCACCAAAAAAATCCTGTACAAGCATGCGTTCTGCATTCTGTCCACATCCTCTTTCAAAATTCTTTTTTGGCCAAACTTTTTTCTTATAGCTTCTCAATGCATTTCTTCCAATTCATCATAGTTAGTTTCTTATATAGTCTACCCCGTCTTAAGCTAACCTAAATCTACTGAACTCAGATGCTAAACGAAGGGACGAGGCAATGCAGCAGCACAAAACAATTAATACAAACAGCAATGACAAAAAATGCAAATTGCAAAGCAAGCAGCATAAATTAGCAAAGCAAATGCAATATTACAACTAATATAAGGCAATGCGTAGTAAACAAGAAAAAAAATCCATAGTAAAACTGGCTTAACAGAGTAATACAAAGTGAAATTTAGTAGCATTATGCCTGGCAAACAGCAGCAGCAAATGCCATAACTTATATCTAAACATGACATAGCTCAAGCAGAAAAAATATTACACTAAAAATGGCCATGTCTAATACCTATGTCACATCTTAACACTAGAGTGAAGCATAACAAAAACTTACTCTGCAAGAAAGTTACCAAGTCATTAAAAAAATTATTTATGCAATTCCTGTGAAGGGAAATGTCTATTTGTGCTCTCTTTTCTACGAAAGTATATCAGAAACGTATTCTTTACTGGGTCTGTAGACAGAAAATAGTGATATTAGTACATCTATTAAATTTTATAATAACCAATGTTGCAGTGCAGCTAGAAACTAGATATTAAAGAAAATGAGCAAATATGTACAAAGGAAGGCATGAAACATCATTCATTAGCCATATGGCATTTCATAAGGTAGTAAAAAATCTCTCAACTAGAAAGACAGTAGTCATATCAGGTGTATAGACATAAAAATATTTCTCGTCATTTCATTAGGCATTTCAGTAAATATCATAAATTAAGAGCTCAACAGTGTTATCATATGTTTTCAAGTTTGAGCGTGTCGAATTTGCGATGCTTTCTACAAAGGAATGTCAATAGTGAGGATAATGGCCCCTTTTTTTCCACCTGTGCCTCTGAAAGGCACACACTAATGGCTTTTTTCCAGGTGACTGTTGCGCAGCTGGGTGGCCACGACTCATTACGTGAAGGTGGTCACTTAACTTTCTTACTGAAATATTTATGACACCAGTTTGCATTACAGTGACATTCTCATATAAAAAATTTCACAGGTCGAGAATTTGCATTGCAAATGTGTAGAAACAAAATCCTATGAATATAACAGTGTTCAAACAGTTTTCGTCGGCATTGTGATACATTCACACATTTCACAACTCTTAAAGTACAGTTCTTGGTTTCCAACATCCTTTTCCACAAATCAGAGTCCCTAACCACTACGCATTATTCATATACATATTTGTCGACACTTCTTCAATATTTCATCATAAGAAATACATAGCATAATCAAATTCCTCATATACGGTAGCATCATCTTATTGATCATAAACATACCTCAACAGCATAATACATATCGTCGTTGTAATAATAAATCATAACAGATCAATCACATCTCAAAATCGTCGTAGCTTTCTGGATATTTTAAAACCCAAAAAAAATTCTCTGCTCATTTCAAAAGTGTCATCTACCTCAAACGTACCTTAAAAATCATGATCCCATACCACATACATCATTCAAAGCTCTCATAGTATCACAATGGTTCCGAAAAAATATGAACAGTTCACTAAGTACAGACAAAATACAATTCCATAAGTATAAAGTTATCCAACTGTGTAATTGCGTAAACATTTGTCACTGACGTAGTAAAAAAAAAATGTTTATCTCTCAGTAAAATGATCAGATAGCTGTGTAATTTATGTGTTAGAGAAATATGGTACCGATGTGTAAAGTTGTATAAGCAAATACCATATTAGCTAGGGCTCCTTGTGCTTGCCAAACACATGGTACACAAAGTAAGCGTGTACCCCCCTGAGGATTAATGTAATTATACCCTCAGGTGTTACAGATTACAGCAATAGAATGAAATGTATCACGGAAAACTTTCTTTGTAATTCAAAAATCTTTAAAAGTAAATGTCTTAAGTACAAAATTAATCACTCAAATGTGTGTCCTGTAGCGTTAAACTGTGCGTCTTGTTGTAAGATAATCTCTGTGGAAGTGTCGTAGTTATCGTCCTCTGTAAGCAAAGTTCTGCTGAATTCTACGTACTTACCTCATCATAAACGAGAAATGCTTTGCGTATAGATATCGTAGTTATTACGTACCTTACAGTGATCAAGAAAGTACTATAATGTAACGTTTGTGCTACGAAAAAGGCTGTCTCATTGTAGCTATACCACAAAAGTTACTACTAAAACATGTTTTACTTTCCAGAAGAATTCAGAAAAACTGTGCAGATATAAAACAGAAACACCTCAAAAGCAACATTGTAAATTGTCACTCATTAGTAGCGTCGTAATATAATCGTGTAGCTGTCAAATAAACTAACCACTGTGTCATCTGGTATCTCTCAGAAAGTACTTTAAATCCAGAATGTATTTTCAAGTAAACCAAAATGTTGCATTACAATGTAATTAGCAATACCGGTATATGTTCTAAGTATGTGAGCATTATAGTCATTACGTAATCGTGCAACTAACGAGCAAGAATGTACAAATAACAACACTGTGTCGTCTGTTCACTATAACATTGCATTCGTAATTTCTGTTGAAATAAGTTCTCTTGGTTCTTGACTGGATATTTAACTTCAAACATTGTTGCATATTAACTGATTCTAAGTCTGACAAAGCATACTAGTAATGTAAAGTGAAAAGTTATATGGCAAAGACAAAGTTAAAAAGCAGATTATCTTACAATAAACGGTTTTACATGTGAAATGTGGTGTAAACCTTTACTCTTACTACTATGCAGAGCTCCAGCTTCAACAGAAACATCGTGTGGTATATGTCGGTAAAGAATACTGGAATTTTTCTCAAGGTTAGCATCTATGTTATTTTTCTCTGAGCCAGCTGGCGCACGCGGCTGCCTGCTGTGCGAGTCATTGTCTGTCTCTTTGTTGGCGCGCTTCGTTATTGGGATTAGGAGACCTAACTTCTACAAATTCACCTTGTCGAGAGTGCCTTGCTCTGTTTGAATCCCGCCAGTTCTGATAAAATTCAGGTCTGTCGTTATGCTTATATCTTATGTCGTCATGTCGGTAGATTCCACAGTTTCTTTCTTGTCGGTCACTAGGTAGAGAATTTCTCGCTGAATCGTAACTGCGCGCTGAACTGTTGCGTCTGAAATTATTCTGTCTCCCTTGATAATAATAGTTCTGGTTACCATATTGTCTGTTTCTATGATTGTTTCTGTCATGTTCATTACTACGGAAATGCGAACATTCTCTGTAACTATTACTCTGCCAGTGGTTGTCATACGGGTAGTGTGTGTTTTTGTCACGATTTGTGTTGTGAGAATAGCCTCGTCGTGTCCAGTTATTATTTCTTTCATCGCGGAATTGCCACAGATGTGACCCGTAATTGTTGTGTTCCTGTTTTCGCGTTCCGCGATTGTCAGTGTCAATTTCTAATTCTTTTAAGAGTCCCTGAAAAGCTTCAATGTCGTCTTTGCAACGTCCTGCCAAAATAATATGTCGTAAATATTCAGGTAATTTGATTAAGCAAATGCGGGTGACTTCTGAGGTTTGGTTTTGGGTTTGACAGGTACTGATTCTTGTGCAACATGTCTTCAAAATATTTCACAAGACTGGAAAATTCAGATTGTTCGAAATGTTTCATCATTATGATGCTATGTTTTACTCGGTCTTGTGTAGCTTGAGACCAATATGCTGAGAGGAAGGCATGATAAAATTCTCCTTCACTGTGGCAATCGTGAATGACCGATCGCATTCTTACAGCTGGTTCATTCTCTAAATAGCCACACACAAATTCTAATCTGTTGTCTAATGACCAGTTGGGGGGGGGGGGGGGGGGGGGAACAATGAGAGAATTGATGAAGCCACGCTTGTGGATGAATGTCGTTGCCAGAATTCTAAAATGTTTTGAATTTGCGTGTAGTAATGAACAGCTTATAGTCAAAATCTTCGTGTCGGCGACTCGCATGTCGGTCACTGTTGCGTCGTTTCGGCGGTTCCATTTCAAAATTCGATGCACCTTGCCAATTTCTTTCATAATTTCCGAAATGCGCTGCGTTATTATTTTGCGGCTTTTCCGTATTTCTAAGGCCCTCTTCCCGTGTTGGAGCGCGAGTGTCCTCTGAAATACGTAATTCTTGTATTACCTGTGTCACCTGATCTTGTACTTCCCGGATTTCTCTTTGGTGTTGTGTATTAATTTGATTCTGATTTAGTTTGAATTTCCTAATTTGTTCGTACTCTTCTGTGTCATTAAAGACTACCGGTCTTGCGTCTTTCAGATTATCATCTACCTTCGTAGATAAATTATTTAGCTGATCCGAAAGTTCGACTCCTTTTTCTGATAGTGAACTAATTTCCTCCATGTGTCTTTCTGAACCAATTTTCAGAGTATCTACAATGTCCTTTAAGTTTTCCTGAGTTTTTGCAAGTTGCGTAACCGAATCGGTAGATGCAACTGAGTCAATTTTAGCTTTCAAGGTCTCATGATTTTCATGAACAATAGTTTGCAGTTCTTTTATGGCTGCTTCGTGATTCTGTAATGCATTTTCATGCCGCGAAAAAATAGGTTGAAAATGCTCACAAATTTGTGTTTTTACGTCATTACAGACTTTTTGACATTTCGATTCAATGTTATGTAACTCAGTAGTTAAATCTTCACGTGTTTGTTCAAGCGTGGTTTCTAACTTCCGATGATTTTGTTCCATTGTGTCTAACTTTTGAAGATTTTGTTCCATTGAGTCTAACTTTTGAAGCTTTTGTCCCATTTGTTGCATTAATTGTAATAACAATGCACTGGTGTCTGAAACATGTTCCTCAGTGCTTTTCGGCAGTGAATTTGCACCGGCAACATTCACATTTTGACAAGCGAAAAATGTATCTTGACTCATTTGAGAAAACGGTGAGAACCCAAAACCTGAGTCTACAGTATTTGCAATATTGTGTTCTGTCATTCCCGATTCCTGAGGCGAGCTGTTGCCGACCGATCGATCGATAATGCTTCCCTGTTCACTACCTGTTTCACTGTCTACACCATTATTTGATGCCCGCTCCATTTCCCTATGCACAGTTACCAAATTACTACTTTGAATGTCTGTTAATTCATTACACAGCGGTGTTGGTAAGCTACGCTCGTCGTCACTATTATCTCTCAGTTTACTTTGGAGCCTAGTGTTACGTTTTTCACACGCCATTATTGTCACAATATTTCACACGATAACACAGAAAAGCACAATTTGAAGAGCAAAAATAAGAGAACACATTAACATAGCGCTGAAAATAATATCTAGTTAATTGCAAGCGCAGCTGCGAAATACTTGGTGCAAATCTACATGCATGCCACAACTGTTTTACTGTACAACAGTGAAAGACTGCAACTACAAAGGAGAGTCTCTCTACAATTACGAGCTAGCAATAAGCAAAAGCTGCACTAATTACACAAACTACAAGAAAAAAATCAGAAGATTCCAGTGAGGTATCCTCGGCTAAAGGTCGACATATGAAACGTCCCCTTAGAAAAATTGTACATGACTGTGCTTAAACTGACACACAATATTTTTAGCGCAACGCAATCTGACTTTCAATAATCCCTACAAAAGAATGGCCCTGACTAACATTAACCTATACCTTTCACAAATCATTTACCTCACAAAAATCTTCGTTACTCGAACTACTGCAATACAGCGAGCGCCACTACTGCCAGCTAAATAAAAGATTCAAACTACTGAAGGCACTAACTACTGATAGGCATAGTTAGCAAATGAAACATTTTGATAGAGAACAAACAATGTATTTACCTTAATAGTGTTCAAAAGTCATAATATATATAGCAGTTCATGACATCCATTCTTACAAATGTACTGTTTCTGATGGACACACGTCCAGATCATCCGCTCTCAAAAATCCGCCATCTCACTTCCCCACATCCACCACTGCTGGCGGCTCACCTCCAACTCCGCAACGCTACGCGCTGTTAACAGCCAGCTGCCCAACACTACAATGGCAGACAACAATGCAAACTAGCCACAGACTGCACACAGCACAGCCAGTGATTTTCATACAGAGCGCTACGTGGCGTTACCAATAAGAAAACGTAAACAGCCTACTTACAACCTGTCAAAGTACTCGGAACATTTTTTGAACACCCTATATAAATATAAAATTATATAGTCTTCATTAGTAATATCATTTATGTAGTGGACTGACAAAGCAGCCAGTCCACAGTGAAGTAGCCGAAAGGGCACGCGTCAACTCACGCCGTCTGGCGTGAAGTCTGGAACAGGATTCGTAATGAATGTGATAAAGAAAAGAACGTAGTTACTAGAACACTTAACTTTTATATTGTCCTTTGGTATACAGCATTCTGGATGATACAAGTGAGACTCTATCTTGAGGTACATGCAACGTTACAAATGGTTAATGGCGCCTTGCTAGGTCGTAGCCATTAACTTAGCTGAAGGCTATTCTAACTGTCTCTCGGCAAATGAGAGAAAGGCTTCGTCAGTGTAGTCGCTAGCAACGTCGTCGTACAACTGGGGCGAGTGCTAGTACGTCTCTCGAGACCTGCCGTGTGGTGGCGCTCGGTCTACGATCACACAGTGGCGACACGCGGGTCCGACATGTACTAATGGACCGCGGCCGATTTAAACTACCACCTAGCAAGTGTGGTGTCTGGCGGGGACACCACAATTTCATTCATTCATTCATTTCATTGTTGCCCTTATGGACAGTGTTTGAACTCGAAAATCACATGATGACACAATTTTCACTTCTTTCCTCTCTTCCTCTTCTCTTCCCAAAATCTCTTCATCCTTTGGCTGTGCTCCTGTTTCCTTTGCTCTGTCCATAATGTTCCTGTCTTCTTTCTCTCCTTTACAATAAATTTTGCACTCCTAACTTTGTTTCTGAAGTATTTCCTGTCTCCTATCATTTGCCTGTTGATCCCTATCTGCCTTAAGTCTTCGTCTATTTCATGATACCAATTTGTTTTCTTGCTTGAGCTGTTTACTACATCAAAAATTTTCTTTGTAAGTCGGTTGTTGTCCATTCTCTGTATGTGCCCATAGAAAGTTAATCTGCGTTTTCTGATCGCGTCTGTTAGTCTGTCAGTGTGCTGGTACAGCTCTTTGGTAGGTCGCTTCATCCATATGCCATCTCTGTGAATTGGTCCAAATATTTTTCTGAGAATTTTGCGTTGTATTTTTTCTGTGTCTATGATGCCTGATGCTCCAATTGTGGTTGTTTCTGACGCGTACAATGCTTCTGGTAATACAACTGTTTTGTAGTGCCTAAGTTTGGCCTGCCTCGATATGCTTTTCTTATTATAATGTGACCATGTGAGTTTGTATGCCTTCTGGAGTTTCTTCGTTCGTTCCATGTTAGCCGCCTTGTTTGATCCTCCCATTTGTATGTACTCCCCTAAATACTTAAATTTTTCGACTCTTTCTACGGATCCATATACAGTATGCATGGTGTGTACATTGTTGGTCTGTCGTTCCATATATTGTGTCTTCTCGTAAGATACCTGCAGACCTGTTTTGGCAGGTATTTCATGCAAGCATTCCAGTGCTTCCTTTGCCTCCTGTGTATTATTGCTGAGTATGGCTATATCATCTGCAAATGCCAGACATTTTATGATTGTTTTGGTTTCACGTGTTCTTCCCAGCTGTATTCCTTTAACTTGTTCCTCCCACTGCTTGATAATTTTGTCTAACACCATGTTGAACAGGATTGGTGAGAGCCCGTCTCCTTGTCGGACACCTGTGTGTATGTGGAAGGGTTCCGAAATTTCTCCCATGAACTTAATCTTGGAGGTAGTGTCTGTAAGCGTCTGTTGTATAAGTGTATGAAAAGTAATGGACCTGTAACACTCCCTTGGGGTACGCTCGAAGCTACTTTTTCATCTGAAGACTCCTCTCCGTTGAGAATGACATACTGCGTTCCGCTTGCTAAAAACTCTTCAATCCAATCACACAACTGGTCTGATATTCCGTACGCTCGTATTTTGTTCATTGGAGGGTAGTGCGTAACTGTATCAAATGCCTTACGGAAGTCAAGGAACACGTCATCTACCTGGGCGTTTGTATCTATTGCTTAATGGCATCGCGGATAAACAGAGTGAGCTAGAGAGCTGGGTTTCATATGATCGTTGTTTTCGGAACCCCGTGTTGATTACTACTGAGGAGATTTTCAGTCTCCAGAAACGTCACAATACGCGAGCTTGAAATATGTTCGAAAATTCTACAACAGACCGACGTCAGAGATATAGGCCTATAGTTTTGTGTGTCTTTTCGAGGACGGTAATGACCTGTGGTTTTTCCCAATCATTAGGAACACTTCGCCCCTCCAGAGAACTACAGTATACTGCTGCTAGGATAAGGGCCAATTCTCCCGCATTCTCTATCAAGAATGGTATTGTTAACCCGTTACGTCCGGTGGCTTTTTCTCTGTTGAGTAATTTCGGTTGCTTTTCTATCTCACTGTCACTTATTTCGATATAGGTTGGTTGGTTGGTTGGTTTGGGAGATTAAAGGGACCATACTGCGACGGTCATCGGTCCCTTTTTCCAAAAAACTAAAACCACCCAAAGTGAATAAAAACGAACAACAGGAAAGACGGCAGACGACACAGGACAAAAAAGACTCATACAGAGATCAGACGAAACAAATTGAAATCACACAGAGTGTGAAGGTGGTTGGCCGACCATAGAGATAAAAAAGGAAAAGCCAACCACCGAGAACACATTAAAAACTCAGTGTAAAAACCGTAGGCCAAAGGCCAGAATCAACACAACACAGCCGGCCGCTGGTGGCCGAGCGGTTCTGGCGCTACAGTCTGGAACCGCGCGACCGCTACGGTCGCAGGTTCGAATCCTGCCTCGGGCATGGATGTGTGTGTTGTCCTTAGGTTAGTTAGGTTTAAGTAGTTCTAAGTTCTAGGGGACTAATGACCACAGCAGTTGAGTCCCATAGTGCTCAGAGCCATTTGAACCATTTGAACCAATAAAATAAAACATAAACACTCAGATTAAATGATAAAAACCCCCTGCCCGAATAAAACGCAAAACTAAGCCAGCCATATCAGGGTCATCAGGTAAAAGGGCAGGGAGCGTATCAGGCAGCGCTAACGTCTGCCTGAGCACAGCTAAAAGGCGACACTCCAACAAAATGTGGACCCCACAGATAAAACGGAGCCGCAGAGACATAGAGGTGGGTCCTCACGGCGCCGAGCGTGCCCAATGCGCAGCCGGCAGAGGACAACAGACTCCTGGCGGGAGACCCGCATGGAAGACCGCCACACAGTCGTCGTCGCCTTGATAGGGCGAAGCTTGTTCGGCATGGGCAGGTTGCGCCATTCAGTGTCCCATAGGCCGAAAATATTGCGACGTAAGATTGCCCACAAATCAGTCGCCGGGAGGCCAATCTCCAGAGATGGTGCACTGGTGGCCTCTTTAGCCAGGCGGTCAACATTTTCATTGTCGGGTATCCCAACATGGCCTGGCGTCCAAACAAAGACCACAGAGCGGCCGCAACGGGCAAGAGTATGCAGGGACTCCTGGATAGCCATAACCAGACGAGAACGAGGGAAACACTGGTCGAGAGCTCGTAAACTGCTCAGGGAATCGCTACAAATCACGAAGGACTCACCTGACCAGGAGCGGATGTACTCTAGGGTACGAAAGATGGCGACCAGCTCAGCAGTGTAAACGCTGCAGCCAGCCGGCAATGAATGTTGTTCGGAATGGTCCCCTAGAGTTAGCGCATAACCGACACGACCAGCAACCATCGAGCCGTCAGTGTAAACAACGCCAGAGCCCTGATACGTTGCGAGGATGGAAAGAAAGCGGCGGAGGAAGGCCTCCGGAGGGACTGAGTCCTTCGGGCCCTGTGCCAATTCCAGCTGAAGGCGAGGGCGAGGCACAGACCACGGGGGTGTACGCAGAGGTGCCCGGAAAGGAGGCGGAAGAGGTACAGCCCCAAGCCCGGAGAGAAGCTCTCGGATGCGGACCGCGATCGTACATCCAGCCCTGAGCCGACGTTCTGGAAGACGGACGTGCGACTGTGGGAATAGTAGCCGATAGTTAGGATGCCCGGGCAAGCTGAAAACATGGGCAGCATAAGCGGCCAGCAAACGTTGGCGCCGTAACCGCAGTGGAGGGACACCTGCCTCCACTAGTATGCTGTCCACATGGCTGGTACGGAAAGCACCAGTGGCAACGGGTATCCCGCTGTGGAGGATTGGGTCCCGCACCCGCAACGCAGATGGGGATGCTGAGCCATAAGCCAGGCTCCCATAATCCAGACTGGACTGGATTAACGCCTGGTAGAGCCGTAACAGGGTAGATCAGTCGGCGCCCCAGCGGGTGTGGCTCAAGCATCGTAGAGCATTTAGATGCCGCCAACACATCCGTTTAAGCAGCAGAATATGAGGCAGCCAAGTCAACTGGGCATCAAAAACCAACCCCAAAAACCTATGTGAGTCCATCACAGCAAGAAGTTCGCCGTCAAGAGAAAGCCGCGGCTCCGGGTGAACAGTGTGTCGCCGGAAGAAATGCATAACGCAGGTCTTGGCTGCCGAAAACTGGAACCCATGAGCTACAGTCCAAGACTGCGCCTTACGGATAGCGCCCTTTAGCTGACGTTCAGCAGCTGCAATGCCAATAGAGCTGTAGTAAAGGCAGAAGTCGTCAGTATACAGGGAAGCGGAGACAGAATTTCCCACCGCTGCAGCGAGCCCGTTTATTGCAATTAAAAACAGGCAGACACTGAGGACAGTTCCCTGTGGTACCCCGTTCTCCTGGACTCGGGAGGAACTATGGGAGGCCACGACTTGCACGCGGAAGGTACGACACGACAGAAAATTGCGGATAAAGATCGGCAGAGGGCCCCGAAGACCCCATCCATGAAGTGTAGGAAGGATGTGATGACGCCATGTTGTATCGTATGCATTCCGCATGTCGAAAAAGACAGCGACCAGGTGCTGACGGCGGGCAAAGGCTGTACGGATTGTCGACTCCAGGCTCACCAGATTGTCGGCGGCGGAGCGGCCTTTACGGAACCCACCCTGAGACGGAGCCAGAAGGCCCCGAGAATCCAGTACCCAGTTCAACCGCCGGCTCAGCATTCGTTCAAGCAACTTGCAAAGAACGTTGGTGAGGCTAATGGGACGGTAGCTGTCCACCTCCAAAGGGTTCTTGCCTGGTTTCAGAATGGGGGTAAAAATACTTTCCCGCCATTGCGACGGAAACCCACCCTCGACTCAAATACGGTTGCTAAGGTCGAGGAGCTGTCGCTGGCAGACCACTGAAAGGTGCTTCAGCATCTGACAATGGATGCTATCTGGCCCAGGAGCGATATCAGGACAAGCGGCGAGGGCACTGTGAAATTCCCACTCACTGAATGGAACATTGTAGGATTCCGGATGGTGGGTTCGAAAAGAAAGGCTCCGACGTTCCATCCGCTCTTTAATGGAGCGAAAGGCCAGTGGGTAATTGGAAGAAGCGGAACTCAGAGCAAAATGCTCTGCCAAGCTGTTGGCAATTTCGGCGAAGTCTGTACAAACTGCTCCATTCAGTGAGAGCGCAGGGACGCTGACAGGGGTCCGATAGCCATAGAGGCGTCGGATCTTGGCCCAGACCTGCTATGGAGAGACATGGAGGCCAATGGTGGACACATACCGCTCCCAGCACTCCTGTTTACATTGGCGGATAAGGCGGCGGGCCCGTGCACGCAGCCGTTTGAAGGTGTTGAGGTGTTCAATGCAGGGATGTCGCTTGTGACGCAGTAGCGCCTGCCGGCGATCTTTAAACGCCTCAGCGATCTCAGGCGACCACCAAGGCACAGTCCTCCTCCGAGGGGACCCAGAAGAACGGGGAATTGAAGATTCTGCGGCAGTAACGATGACGGTGGTGACGGAGTGAACCACTGCATCAATGGCGGCATTAGAGAGAGGCTCAATAGCGGCAATGGAGGAGAACAAGTCCCAGTCAGCCTTATTCATAGCCCATCTGCTAGGGCGCCCAGAAGAGTGGCGCTGTGGCAGTGACAGAAAGATCGGAAAGTGGTCACTACCACACAGGTCGTCATGCACTCTCCATTGGACAGAAGGTAAGAGGCTAGGGCTGCAGATAGAAAGGTCGATGGCGGAGTACGTGTCATGCACCATGCTGAAGTGAGTGACTGCACCATCATTTAAAATCGAAAGATCCAGCTGTGCCAATAAACGCTCAATGGTGGCGCCTCGACCTCTTGCCACTGACCCACCCCACAGAGGATTATGGGCTTTGAAGTCGCCCAGTAACAAGAAAGGTGGCGGCAATTGGGCTATCAGCGCAGGCAGGACATGCTGTGGGACATCACCATCCAGTGGAAGATAAAGACTGCAGACGGTAACAGCCTGTGGTGTCCACACCCGAACAGCAACAGCCTCCAAAGGTGTTCGTAGAGGGACAGACTCGCTGTGCAGAGAGTGAAGGACATAGAGGCAGACGCCACCAGACACCCTTTCATAAGCTGCCCGGTTCTTATAATAACCCCGATAGCCACGGAGGGCGGGGTTCAAATGGATCAAATGGCTCTGAGCACTATGGGACTCAACTTCTGAGGTCATTAGTCCCCTAGAACTTAGAACTAGTTAAACCTAACTAACCTAAGGACATCACACACATCCATGCCCGTGGCAGGATTCGAACCTGCGACCATAGCGGTCTCGTGGTTCCAGACTGCAGCGCCAGAACCGCGCGTCCACTTCGGCCGGCGGGGAGGGCGGGGGTTCGCATTGCTGGAAACCAATTTCCCTGAAGAACAATGCAGAAGAAAGGGTGAAGACTGATAAGTTGTCGGATTTCAGCTAGATGGTGGAAGAAACCGCTGCAGTTCCACTGGAGGATGATATTGTCCATGGCTGAGAAAGGCGTGAAGGGACTGGGAAGGCAGATCACGCCGCTGGGTCACCTGCTGCCTCCAATTGAGCACCTGTGCTAGTACTATCAATGGTGTCTGAGGGACCGGCGAGATCCAGGTCTTCAGCAGACGCCAGAATCTTGACCTCATCCTCAGACGCAGAGCTTGTAGGAAGCAATGGGACAGGTGCCACCGCACTGTCGTGATTTTTACGAACCTTTTTCTTTTCTGTGTCTCTCTCTCTGTGCCTTCGGTGGTTCAGGCTGGGAGGGATTCCCTGGTTGAGTCTCAGGGACGGACGACGACCGTGAGGCCCTACGACCAGCGACCGGTGGTTGTTTGAACCATTTGTGGGTGTCCGCTTTTAAACCAGTCGGAACTTGCGAAGGGAGGTCCCCAAGGGACCCCTTCGTGGTGAGAGAAGCCGAAGAAGTCTTACGCTTCTCTGGCTGGGAAGGGGAAACGATGTCCCCGATGGTTTGGGGGGTGTTGCTCCTGAAGTAGATGGAGCAGGAGCAACAGGGAGTGAAGTGCCCCCCACCATCAAGAGGGCAGGTGTGGTCCTTCGACTCTCAGAGCTGACTGGAAGTGGTGAAGCTGATGGAACTGTAACAGGAGTAACAGTGGCGGCATAAGAAGACGTCATGCGCACCGGATGAAGCCGATCATATTTCCGCTTAGCCTCAGTATACGTCAGTCGGTCCAGGGTCTTGATTTCCATTATTTTCCTTTCCTGCTGCAGAATCGGACAGTCCGGCGAGCAAGGGGGATGGTGCCCTCCGCAGTTGATGCAGATGGGAGGCGGGGCACATGGAGTATCAGGATGGGATGGACGACCACAATCGCGACACATGAGGCTGGAAGCACAGCGGGAAGGCATATGGCCGAACTTCCAACACTTGAAGCACCGCATTGGGGGAGGGATATATGGCTTTACATCACACCGGTAGACCATCACCTTGACCTTCTCAGGTAATGTGTCACCCTCGAATGCCAAGATGAAGGCACCGGTGGCAACTTGATGATCCCTCGGACCCCGGTGGACACGCCTGATCAAATGGACACCTCGTCGCTCTAAGTTGGCGCGCAGCTCGTCATCGGACTGCAAAAGGAGATCCCTGTGGAAAATAATGCCCTGGACCATATTCAAACTTTTATGGGGCGTGATAGTAACGGAAACATCCCCCAGCTTCTTACAAGCGAGCAAGGCCCGCGACTGGGCAGAGGATTCCGTTTTATCAATACCGAACCGGACCGCATTTTGGACAAGCCCTCCACCTCCCCAAACTTGTCCTATAAATGCTCGACAAAGAACTGAGGCTTCACGGATATAAAGGATTCCCCATCAGCTCTGGTACAGACGAGATACCTGGGCGAAAACGTCGCACTTTCATTCATTGCCTTTCGTTCCTCCCATGGTGTGGCCAGGGAGGGGAACGATTTGGGGTCATAAACGTTACCTTTAAAATGAGCCCTCGAACGCTTATAGACCGCTGGTGGCTGGCCACCAGCAAGAGAAGATGTGCCACGCTTCATTGCGTGTCATCCGCCCTGATGCCACCTACTCCGACCAAGGGCCCTCCCCACGGGCGCCACCCAGCCGCAGCAAAGGCCACCTGGCAGGATGGCCATTTCCGGGAGTCCCAATGCCCCAGGGAGATGGGCATCTACTCCTTTGCATACGTGGTGAGTTAACGGCGCAAGCATCAGTAGAGCGATCCCTGTGTTGTCAGGGGGCTACAACCAACAGGGTACATGGCAGCCCCACCACAACGGACTGGCTACCGTGCTGGATTTTAGGTGACATGTCGTCCATAGTTTTCATCCCTGCAGAAACTGGCACTGCTCATCGCATGGCGGAAAGTACACGCAGGAACGGATGCATGCCCAAGAGATGGAGAGCGGGCAGGACTGCAATGCAACGACGAATAAGCTGGCGAAAGTTCTCAACGCAAGATGGACACAATGCACCAAGTAAGGCGCCCTTCCCCAATCGGCTCGCTCTTCGGAAAAATTTTGAGATATGGAGGTCAAACCCGACTGGGGACCATCACATAAGGCCGAAACGTTTGAGACTCCTTTTAGTCGCCTCTTACGACAGGCAGGAATACCGCAGGCCTATTCTTACCCCCGAACCCGCAGGGGGGTTTCGATATAGCTCATTTTGTCGTTCATGCTATGAGTTAAAGGAACAGCTTTCATAAAATGTGTTTAGTATTTCGGTCTTTACCGTGCCATCCTCCGTTTCAAGGCCATCGTGGTTCCGGAGTGTCTGGACCGATGGCTTCGATCCGTTTGCTGATTTAACATAAGACCGAAACTTCTTAGAATTTTCTGTCAAGTCAGTAGACAGAATTTTACTTTCGGATTCGTTGAACGCTGCAGGCATGGTCCTCCTTACTATAATTTTGGCTTCAAAACGGTTGCCGAACCGCGGCGGGTCTTTTCCATCCCTTACAACTGTGGTCGGCACGTATCTGTCTAAAGCATATTGTACAATGCTCTTGAACTTTGCCCACTAACACCCAGCACTGTTAGCTGGGAATGAAATTTTCATGCTGAGTGCTCAGGTAATTTGAAAGATATTTCTTACCACTCTTCCAAAGCAGAAAGATATTACTATCTTGCTTTCTATTCCTATTCACAGCCGTGTTCAATGAGGCTGTAATTTCCTTGTGATCACTGATTTCCTGCTCTACGTTAACTCAATTGAAAATTTGCGGTCTGTTCGTCAGCAGCAGATAGAAGATATTAACTTCACGAGTCGGTTCTCTCACTAACTCTCTGATTTCACGCATATGCGTCCAATAAAACTGCGTTGTAGTGAAATTTTACGACCTTTTATTTCTTCGTTTGTATATGAAATACTTTCAAAGTTTTGTGATCTGCTCTCTCGTTTAATATAGGGTGCCTAGGAATCTGTTTTCTCGGATCGCTAGACAACAATTCAAGCAAATCGTATTAATGGAGTTTATTACAGTAAGTTAAATTGACAATACTTAACTTTGGTGTTCACAAAGGCGTGTCGGAAGCAAATGGCGACATGCAAATAATTTATGTCCTCCGGTATGTACAATTTCATTGCAAGCAAAACAATACGGTTGATAAGTGACTGCTGTAGCGTTTGTATGACGGCTGGTCTTCCCCCTCCGGCCGCGACTAGACGGCGCGGCGCATGTATTCTCTTCGTGCAGAGGCCGCTCCTGTCTCGGTGTCGTCTTGGAGAGGGGTTCGTCAGCCTGCTATTGGCTGACGTCGTCTCACAGCCCTCTCTGCTCTTTCGTTCCTGATCGTCTTGCAGCGCTTGTCGTTACGCCGGAGCACAAAGTATTTCAACAAGTATTTATTTGATACTCACGCAGTACGCAGCTCACATATAGAGTCCAGCGGTGACCCGGAGCAGAGAGCACGGGTAGCAGACAATTTGTCCGTAAGCAGAGTTTGTAAGGCAATCTGGGGCATAGTACAATGCACAACAATTATATCCGAGGCTTAATCCGTAACCGGAGTCCAGATCACACCGATGTCGACGATGGTGTCGGAAACTTGAGGCAAACGGGACGTGGTGAGAATTAAACACGAAATGCCTGTAGACAACGTTATTCTGATGGGTCTGGCACCTCTATTACTTCTCGAAGGATCTCATTTCTTGAGATCAATGTCTTCTGTCTTATGATTGGGTGTTACGCAATGGTTTCTTGGTTTGACCGTGAGTGTTATTTTATTGTGTTTCTTTGTGTGGCGTTGTTTACTGTATATGAAATTGTGTAGTTATTGTTATTACGGGAAATTTCGCACTGGGGTGAGTTGGATGAATTCCTAAATTTCTAATGATGATAACGTAAGTTTGCTGAAACATTTTTGAGACTTTGACTGAATGATCTGACGAATTTTGTCAATGTTGAAGAATGTGTACTGTTCATTCTTTGGATGGCACCAGTTAGCGTTTGGGGGAACTCTCGTGAATCTGTTTTGTTTCTCTGAACTATAGTGATGTTTTTGTCGGAGGCTATATACCATATCTCAAAATCTTAAATTGTTGATGGTAAGACAGTTGTATAAAAAATTCTTATTTTAGTTGAAATGGTTAACCTGTTCCCTTTTATTGGTGGGTAGCATCTATAAATCGTACCGGACCCGTCGTTGCAAATTTTTATGACGTGATTTTTCCACTCAGCCTCTTTTCTAATACTACTTCGCGATATTTAATACTGTTTTATCCGAAAAGACCGATCACAAAACCTGACAACGGCCGGGATAGCGGTGTGCTGACCATATGTCCCTCTGGAGCCGCATCCGGTGACGCCTAAATGCTGAGGATGACACGCCGATACAACAACTGGTGACGAGGATGTGATAGGATGTGCGCAAGACAAATTTTTACATTTGCTCATCCATCCACCCTTGTTACTTGTTATTTATTTCTCGCTATTTGTATTTATATGTCCAGCACATGATTGTGTGGACTTTTGACTCAGGACGGACACTACTGCTGAGATGAGTGTGTTATTTTGTGTGCGGCGTCTAATCCAAATTCCTTACACGCACGGCTTCTGCGTCACAAGACGGTTCTCTAATGCGTGTTATTCACCCTACAAGGCGAGCAAATAGAGCAGTTGCTGCAAGCAGTGACCCACAGCAGCAGCACAGCTGGCTCAGCTGCAAATTCCATCAGCCATTCCACCATTATGCAGTTTCAACAAACAGCATGAGGACTGGTCGGAACAATTAGTTGATGAATCATATAGAGGTACACCAATTGCAAGGTACAAAGAGTAAGCATTTTTTCTTTCCATAGTGGGCACGGAAGTTTAAACGCTCATACTGAAACTGTCTAATGACAAACAACCACGACAGTAGGAGTATGAGACTTCAGTCAGCAAGTTATCCACTTACTTTGATGAAAAAGCACTCGTGGCTGTTCCAAAGTTCAAGTTTCTCCGCCTTCAGCGGGTAGAAGGACAAACTCATAAACAGTGTGGATCACTGAAATACAAAATTAGAATTCGATGATAGTGCGACTGCCGAACGCCTCCCACGAGAACCACATTCTCACCTTATATGTCCATACACTACATTCGTAGTGTCCCTACACAACACACTCATTACTCGTCGAAGACATTCTTACCAAGTCTCGTAAGAGTTCAGGTAATATGTGTGCAACGGCACAGAAGAAGGAGGCCATGGCCGGTATTGCCATAACTGTTTACTTGTACGGATATGGTGTCTGTTCTTCCGGACACGTATGCCCCGACTGGTACTCGTACCCTGGACCACCTGCTTACATGGCAGAAGCTCTTTCCATCTGAGCCACTTTTTTCTTTCTTCACAGGAAATACACCGAAATATACACTCAAATCGCAGTCTTTTCCTTCAAAAACCGAAAATATTCTAGGGTTTTCCAAAACACTTATTGAAGGCAATCAATTAACATAAAACAAAAGAAATCATTTCGACACAAACAAAATGGTGAAAGCAGAAAAACGTATAGGAAGGAATGGGGCGTCAATTTTAACGTGCCCACACATTCTTTCTTCCGTCACTTCTACATCGTGGAACATCTAAATCCATAGAATTGTCCACAAAAAAAAATAAATAAAAAAATAAAATAAAATAAAATAAAAAGTGGGGCACGGCAACTCATCCAACGCCTTGGCGATGAAAAACAAGATACAACATATTAGAAAAAAATTCACGATAACGGGACATCCGGAGCTACGTCCAATGTGCGGTGGCCATATAGTGGGTAAAAGCACACGGATCTGCTTCATATCCACTCACCATCATGTAGTTGACATAATGGCCAACAAGCCACATGATGGTATTGTTCTGAGCGAGGAAAGAAGGTTGAATCAGGACGCACGAGAATCTCCCCCGAGATAGCCGCCTCCGACGTCCTGAGGAGAAAAGCCAGTTGTCGGCGAAGCCATCTCCAATGGTCATGACCGCAGGAAATCAACCGATGAGATAATGTATCAGTTTTATGGCAACGATTGCAGCGATCCGTTACACTGAGGCCAATACGAAAAAGTCGCACGTTGAAAGGTACAATATCATGAACAACTTGGTACCACGAGGACGCCACTTCCATCGGGAAAATCTGGAGGCTGATGTTAGACCAAATAATCTTCCAGTTCGTTTCTGGCGACAAGACTTCCGCAGAGGGAAGACTATAAGGAACTGGCCAGCGGCTCAACAGCATTTTTAGGGAGAGATTCGCTTGAGAAAGGATATTTACTCCTAAATAACTCACCTCAAGAAAAAATTCCTTGACGTGCCGTAATTTATAACTAATATTACCAATATCTACTGGAGGTGTTAAACTCACCGGTCGGACACAAAAGGCGAGCTATAAGTGACTGGGGGGCGCGTTGACACGTTAACACCGTGCGACGGCTGAATAAGGCAGAAGCCTTAACCCAAATGTCAGGGAGGCCCAAACCTCCCTGCAAACGGGGCCGCGCCATGACCTGCGGGGCCGGAGTGGCCGTGCGGTTCTGGGCGCTACAGTCTGGAGCCGAGCGACCGCTACGGTCGCAGATTCGAATCCTGCCTCGGGCATGGAGGTGTGTGATGTCCTTAGGTTAGTTACGTTTAATTAGTTCTAAGTTCTGGGCGACTGATAACCTCAGTAGTTAAGTCGCATAGTACTCAGAGCCATTTGAACCATTTGAGCCGCGCCATGACCCCATAACGTACGCGAGATACAGAGTGGCGCCAGATAAACCTGACAGTTAAACTTAGCAACTTGCGGGACATCATCGCAGGAAGTAGAAAGATTTGTGCAATAAAATAAGCCTTACTTAATACATACGTTTCCATGGTCCGAACCTTATGAAGAAGTGAGAGGGAGCGACGCTCGTGTTCAATGCTAGCACTCTGGATGATAACCGTGACAGACTTCCAGTTTAACGTAGCCATCTTTAGCGGACAGCTCTCAATTATAGCACCCAACGATCGATATTGGGTGACCTTCGAAGCCCATGGAATTTCAACAGCGTCAAATCCTCGCAAATTGAGTAAACGACATTTCTGGTCATTAACCCGTGCTCCCGTAAGACGACAAAAGGCATCCAAAACTTCCTTCAGCATTGGTATATCATCATGGGTACGGAGAAGAACCATAACGTCATCAGCATATGCACGAACGGTAAACCTTTCTCCCAGTAGCGACCAGCCACTCAAACGAGCAGCTATAGTTCGCAATAATGGTTCCAAAAACCGCACGTAGAACGACATTGATAATTGACTCCCGTGAAGGACGCCCTGACACACCGCGATGGGGGAAGTAAGACGGCCATTTACGTCAATGGACGCCCGAATATCAGTGATTAGAGAGCTAAATAGCCGTCGTGCAGCATTGTTAAAACCAACAGTCGTCAATACTCGCATAAGGAATCAATGACTGACGCGGTCGAACGCTTGGTGAAAATCAATGAAAATCAAAGTGCTTGGCACGGGAATGGCGGAAGCAATTGAAATTAAATCTCGACATTCAGCAACGGGAGTCAGGAGAGTACGACCCGAAAGACAACTTTGATGGCTCGCGATGAAGGTAGTCAACAATACCGATAGTCAGCTATTGACAGCTCGCGCCACTATTTTATAATCATAGTTGAAGAGGGTTATCAGGCGGACCTGATCCACGCGCAAACGTCCCGGCTTTTTGGGAATCAGGACTATTTTAGCAGCCTTAAAGCTGGGCGGGAGAAGGCCTCCGTGGAACACTTCATTCACCATGGAAGTTATCGTATCTCCTATTAGGGGCCAAAAACGAATATAAAATTCTTTGGGAAGGCCGTCGAGGCCAGGTGATTTATGGGAGGGAGAACGAGCCACAATATCAAGTATGTCATCGCGATGGAATATAGAGAAAAACTCGTCCTGGAGAGCTGGTGTAACAACACGATCAAGGAGGGGGGTGAAATCAACAGACGGTGGACCGTCTGAATCCACTTCAGCATAAAGCTCGGAATAGTACTGGTAAAGTTCACGCATGGTATCAGATTGGGAGGACCACTCACGCCCATCTAGAGAACGAATGGTAGAAAGACACGTCCTTTGAGATCACTTGTGAAGCCGGAGAAGATGATAGAGAGAAGTCAACTCATCCTGTACGATTGAACGAGGCTGGGAATGCAGTCGGACCCCATCCATTTGCCTACGTTTGAGTTGGAGAAGTTTTGCCTTCACACGGTGGACGTCGATGACCCTCAAGGGGGAATCACGAGCATTATCGTAAAGATCGCGAAGAACTGCATAATAAAATTCCCTAGTGCGCCTTATTTCAGCAGCTTTTTCAGCGCTAAAATGCTTGAGTGTATTTCGAATCCGGGGTTTAGCAAAGGTAACCCACCATTTAAGAAGTGAGGAATAACGCGTCTGGGACTGGGTTGTCCGCCGCCATACGTCTGCGATGATGCCTTCCAGAGAGGGGTCCGTGAGATGTAGAGTGTTCAGCTTCCATAAAGGGCGCGAAAGATAGACCCGCTGCGGGACGTGGTTAAAAATCATTGAAACAACACAGTGATCAGTGAAACTGACAGGAATTACATCAATCGATAGAAGCTGACTACATATGGGGGAAGATAAATAAAAGCGGTCCAATGGGATACTTGAAGCAGCTGTAAAAAACGTAAACCGCACCAATTTAGGATATCTGCAAACCCAAGCATCCTGGAGATGTATGGACGTCACCATATCATTAAGTTCACGACAAAATGTATAACTGGGGGTCTGATCAACACGGCGTCGTAAGACGCAGTTAAAATCGCCCCCTAACAAAACCTTGCGCGGGTTCCGTCGGAGTAAATAAACAACTTCTTCCTTATAAAACCGCGAGCGATCGGATGAACGACTGGATCCAGACGGAACGTAAAGAAAAATTAAGGTGAGATCATAAAAACTACAGTCTATACCGCGACCATCATCTAGCGTTTCGAAGTCCGTCAGCGGGATTCCATCTCGGTAAAGCAAAGCCATACCGGTAGAATTTTCAGGCGCGACACTGAAAAACGTAGAATATCCAGGAAGACAAAACACATCAAATAATACCTCTTGTAAACACACGATATCAGCTTGGGAATTGTAAATAAATTGGTGTAACGCAGCAAGCCGTAATTGGGAACGTATCCTAACATTGAGGGTTAGAAATGTATACGCCTGCATCCGTTAACACATGTAACGTCAATAAAACAACATTAAGGAAAAAAGTACTATCACGGCCGTCTCTCCCCAACGTCCGTAGGCGGGGAAAAGAAGGTATAATGCTAGTCCTCCCCACATGACGCCGAGGGATCCTCGCTTTTCTTTTTACGACGCGCCGCGGCACGGGCAGGTTGAAAACGCTGTTTCACACCACTCCTTGAAAACACACACTCTTGATGTGGAGGGGTTGGGGCACGTCAAGCTCCGATTTAACAGAGGAGCCATCGTCACCGCACTTATCGGAAATCGGGGAGCACAACTCAGAACGACCAACAGCAACATCAGGTACAGAAGAGACAGGTAATGCAGCGCAGGTGTCGGGTGGCATCTCCTGAACATCAGGAAGAGAACCCGTAGAATCCTGTTGCTCGACCGTCTCAGCGTGGAGGAGGGGTGGTACTGCACTAGAACACTGGAAAGGCTGGCCAGGAGGCGACGTCTCTGCGGGAACGACGGAACCTACGGGAACCGTCACGTCGACGGGTGAAGTGGGGGACACAGATGGAACGCACATTTCAACATCAACAGAAGCAGCTACATACTCTCTGGTAATACTGGAATCACAATTAACATCAGTAGACAACGCATTACGCCAGAAGGTGCGCCCTCTGTCAACGCCGTGTCAGAAGAACGATACTGGAGTGGGGCGTCCTCGAAATCTGTACCGTCCTCAGTCCGCCGGCGTTTGACGTGCGCTGCAGGAGCCGTCGTCCCCTCGTGGACAGAGGCCGCACTGGTACGCGTCGCCGGCCACTGATGGCCGAGCGGTTCGGGCGCTACAGTCTGGAACCGCGCGACCGCTACGGTCGCAGGTTCGAATCCTGCCTCGGGCATGGATGTGTGTGTTGTCCTTAGGTTAGTTAGGTTTAAGTAGTTCTAAGTTCTAGGGGACTTATGACCTCAGCAGTTGAGTCCCATACTGCTCAGAGCCATTTGAACCATTTTTTTGGTACGCGTCGGTAACGGTGGACATTCGCGAGGAGTAGGGGGTAATGTTGCCCCTACATCGCTTAAAGCTGGAGACTGACTGACAGCTGACTGCGAAGTTACTATGCCTGCTAACGTAAAAGGAAGGCGTTTTTGATAAGACGACGTCAGAACAGTAGTACGGCGCGGGCAATCAGATCTAAGATGACCGCTTTCGTAACAGAGAAAACAAGATCCTTATTGCGCTGTATACGTAACATGGATTCGGTAACCACAAACAGTTAAGTGGGAAGGAATATTCTTTTTAACGCACATGTCCACAGTCCGGATACCATTACAACACTGGAAGCGATGTTGTGCTGACCAGCGTTCCCATCGAATATGCCGTATGACTCCAAACGGAAGCAACGCTGTTTTAATAAATGAATCGTCCACTTCAGGAGGAAGGTTATAAATTCTAACCGGAGTATACTCGAGTGCCGCATTTTCAAGTAGGACTTGACTAACGGAACCATCGCGATGTGTAAACAACACTTTAGAACCAACCCGTGAGAGAAGTCTTTCTACTTGAACGGGATCATAAAACTTCACAAAGAATTCATACAAATCAGAATCAAAGTAAGCAGTATCTACCTGATCAGGTGTAACACGGATAACATCAATAAAACCAATCGTGAATTTCTAAGGAGCCAGCTTGAACACGTCGCTACTCTTGTCAAAACTGTAACGAACAGTAGCTCGACGAGGAACAGATTTAGGAGACTCGACAGACACCATGGCGCGGGCAGAAAACAACGCCGCCAAGAGGAAAACGACAACAAACTCCGCTACGTAACTACGATGTAACTCCGGCCGATACACCAACAAGACTGAGTAGCTTCGACACAAGCGGCGCTGCGGCACAGGCGGAAAAGTTAACGACAACCCGCTCGCTCGACGCGCAAGGCAACACTCGAGCCACCGACACCACAGGTTATGTAGCAAGAGTAAGTTGATAGAGGAGCAGGAGCGTAAGATCTGTGCCCTTCAGGTGCAGTTGAAAAACGCACAGGAGGAGCTAGATAGGATGAGGAGGGACAAGGGGGTTGGGGAATGGGAGCTGGCTGTTGGCAAGAGATCTGCTGGGAGAAGAAGATTTTCAGATAGTTTTACCATTGGTGTTTACAATAGATATGACCAGCTGTCAGAGTCTAGTGGAGAGGAATCTCTAGTAGCTGTAGATGTAGGAAGTATGCAGCAGACCTCAGTAGTTACGGTGGCTAGAACAGTTGCAAAGTCGAAGAGGAAGAAGAAGGTTCTGCTGTTAGGTAGTTCTCATGGCAGAGGTGTAGGTCAGCAGTTGCAGGAAGTGCTGGGGAGTGAGTACCAGGTCACCAGTATTGTGAAGCCTAATGCAGGGTTGGCTCAGGTGACTGTTAATACAGGGGGGTTATGTAGGGATTTTACTAAAGAGGATCAGGTAGTGATTGTGGGTGGGGCTGGTAATAGTATTGATAGGGATGGGGAGTATAACATAGATGGTGACCTGGAAAAGATAGCCACTCAGAGTGGCAACACGAATGTGCATTTCGTGGAATTGTTTCAGCGTCGCGATCGGCCTCATCTTAATACAGCCGTCAGGCGTAATAACATGAGACTTGGGGGTGCGCTGATGACAGAAGGCATGGGTCACATTTCAGTGGTGTCGGTGGAGTCTATCAGCGGGACGGGTTTCACTAGACATGGCCTAAACCTCAACAGGTATGGGAAGGGGAGGTTGGCAAAGCTTATAGGTGACAGCATAGGTGGGGTTGGTGGGATCACTCATGGGAAAATTCCTGCAGTAGTGGGTGTTAGAGCTGCACCTTTTTTAGATTGAAGTCAGCTGATAGGTATTCCTGCTTAAGGGAAGTCTCTCTAACAAGGGAATCACTTTTGGCAAAGCTTAGGTATCCGAGTAATGAGGGAATTAGTATATTTCATCAACATATACAAGGTATTAGAGATAAAGTTAGTGAACTGCTTATAGATGTTGACTCTGAAATTATTGGTATATCTCAACACTTCTTAAATAAGGAGATAATTCAGAGGCTTCCTTTACCAGGATACAGGTTGGCTGGCAGCTTTTCGAGGAGCTCTTTACGGTGTGGGGGAGTAGCCATGTATGTGAAAAACGGCAACCCATTTGAGTCAATTGATGTTTCAAAGTACTGCACTGAAAAGGTGTTTGAATGTTGTGCAGGTGTGGTTAAATTTAACGGAGCTAAACTTCTAACTGTTGTTATTTATAGATCCCCAGGCTCCAATTTCACAACATTTTTGCTAAAGCTAGAGGAGGTTCTTGCTTCACTTTATAGGAAATACAAAAAGTTAGTTATATGAGGTGACTTCAATATTAATTGTATAAGTGATTGTGCAAGGAAGCGGATACTGGTAGACCTCTTTAATTCATATAATCTTATGCAAACGGTATTCTTTCCAACGAGAGTGCAAGGGAACAGTAGAACAACCATAGACAACATTTTTGATCATTCCTCATTACTAGAAGGGCATTCTGTTAGCAAAAAGGTGAATGGCCTTTCAGATCATGATGCACAAATTTTAACTTTAAAAGATTTTTGTGCTGCAACACGTGTTAAATGTAGTCATCAGCTGTTCAGGAAAGCTGATCCAGTTGCTGTAGAGACCTTTGTAAACCTTATAAAGGAACAAGAGTGGCAAGATCTTTATAGCGCTGATACAGTAGACGATAAATATAATGTTTTCTCAAGACTTTTCTCATGCTCTTTGAAAGTTGCTTTCCGTTAGAACGTTTAAAACAGGGTACTAGCACAAACAGGCAGCCTGGGTGGCTGACTAGAGGGATAAGAGTATCTTCTAGAACAAAGTGGCAATTATATCAAAACGTTAGAAACAGTCAAAATCTAAATGCAGCAGCCCATTACAAACAGTATTGCAAGGTGCTTAAAAATGTTATTAGGAAGGCAAAAAGTATGTGGTATGCATATAGAATAGATAAGTCTCAGGATAAAATTAAAACCATATGGTCAGTCGTAAAGGAAGTTGCTGGTCTGCAGAGACAGGTCGAGGATATAGAATCAGTGCATAGTGGGAATGTCCGTGTTACTGATAAGTCGCATATATGTACAGTATTTAATAATCACTTTCTGAATATAGCAGGTTAACTAAATAGAAACCTAGTCCCAACAGGGAATCATATAGCGCTCTTAGAAAAAAGTGTTCCGAGACTGTTACCCGAAATGCTCCTCCATGATACTGACAAGAGGGAGATTGAGTTAATAATTAAATCACTAAAGACCAAGAACTCTCATGGATATGACGGGGTATCTAGCAGAATACTGAAGTATTGTTCTGTGTATGTTAGCCCAGTTCTCAGCCATATCTGTAACTTTTCCTTTAGGAGTGGTCGGTTTCCTGACCGATTAAAGAACTCGGTAGTGAAGCCACTGTATAAAAAGGGAGACATTGATAATGTTGACAATTTTAGACCTATTTCTAAGCCATCGGTGTTTTCTAAAGTTATCGAGAAGGTTGTATATACAAGGTTACTGGAGCATTTAAATTCACATAATTTGCTGTCAAATGTTCAGTTTGGTTTTAGAAATGGTTTAACAACTGAAAATGCTATATTCTCTTTTCTCTGCGAGGTTTTGGACGGATTAAATAGAAGGTTCCGAACGCTAGGTGTTTTCTTTGATTTAACGAAGGCTTTTGACTGTGTTGACCACAAAATATTACTGAAGAAGTTGGACCATTATGGAGTAAGGGGAGTAGCTTACAATTGGTTCGCCTCTTACTTTAAGAACGGAAAGCAGAGGGTAATTCTCCGCAATATTGAGAGTGGTAGTGATGTTCAGTCCCAATGGGGCACTGTTAAGTGGGGCGTTCCCCAAGGGTTGGTGCTGGGGCCACTGCTGTTTCTTATTTATATAAATGATATGTATTCTAGTATTACAGGTGATTCAAAAATATTTCTGTTTGCTGATGACACCAGCTTGATAGTGAAGGATCTTGTGTGTAATATTGAAACAGTAACAAATAATGTAGTTCATGAAATAAGTTCGTGGCTTGTGGAAAATAATTTGATGCTAAATCACAGTAAGACTCAGTTTTTACAGTTTCTAACTCACAATTCAACAAGAACCGATATTTTGATCAGACAGAATAGGCATATTATAAGCGAGACGGAACAGTTCAAGTTCCTAGGCGTTCGGATAGATAGTAAGCTGTTGTGGAAAGCCCATGTCCAGGATCTTGTTGAGAAGCTAAATGCTGCTTTATTTACCATTAGAACAGTATCTGAAATAAGTGACACTTCAACACGAAAAGTAGTCTACTTCGCATATTTTCATACGCTTATGTCGTATGGTATTATTTTTTGGGGTAATGCTTCTGATTCAAAAAGGGTATTTTTGGCTCAAAAACGGGCTGTTCGAGCTATATGTGGTGTAAGTTCGAGAACCTCTTGTCGACCCCTATTCAAAAATCTGGGAATTCTGACATTGCCCTCACAGTATATATTTTCTTTAATGTCGTTTGTTGTTAGCAATATTAGCCTATTCCTAAGAGTTAGCAGCTTTCACTCAGTTAATACTAGGCAGAAATCAAATCTGCATGTAGAATGCACTTCCTTGACTGTTGTGCAGAAGGGAGTGCAGTATTCTGCTGCATCCATTTTCAATAAGCTACCACAAGAACTCAAAAATCTTAGCAGTAGCCCAAACTCTTTTAAGTCCAAACTGAAGAGTTTCCTCATGGCTCACTCCTTCTATTCTGTCGAGGAGCTCCTGGAAGAGCTAAAAAATTAAGCAAATTCCAGTGTTACATTGTTGATTTTCTTCATTTAAACTTACGACTTGTCACCTGAATATGTTTTTTTATATTTCATTTTAGCTGTTTCTAATATCGTGTTATAATTTCATGTATTGACTCGTTCCATGACCATGAAGACTTCTCCTTAATTTGGTCCCACGGAACAATAAATAAATAAATAAAAGAAGTAAAGATAATGCGACTTCTGGGACTGTCTCGCGCACGCCTCCCACGAGACCCACATTCTCACCGTATATGTCCACACACTACATTCGTAGTGTCCCTACCCAACACACTCATTACACGTGGGAGACATTCTTACTAAGTTGTAATGTGTACACATCCGCACAGAAGAAGAAGGTCATGGCCGGTATTGCCAGAACTATATACTTATATGGATATGGTGTCTGTTCTTTCGGACATGTTCAGCTGCTGACGTTAGTTGTTATATATCAACGGGGACAGGTGAAGATGTGTGCCCTGACCGGGACTTGAACCCTGGATCTCCTGCTTACATGACTGGTTTCTATCCATCTGTTTCATTTATTTATTTACTTATTGAGCTCCCTTCTCCCCTTACAGCCCAACCAATCTCTCACCTGTGTTGCCTTCATCGGCCAGCTTCTAAGCTGTATTTGCAAATAAATGATTACATTCTATTGAAAAACGAAAGCGGAAAAGGATGGGATTCCACTGGTGAGGAAGGAAAAATAAACATTTTCTCTAATTTGTGATGTGAGTAGAATTAACAAAAGTATGTGTTATTTGCGCAATATATGAAATGAAATTTCTTCTTGATATGTCTTCTTTCCAAAGTGGTAAAGAAAAATAATATATGACACAAATGACTATCACTTCAATGTTGAAGGAAATTTGCTCTCCTGTTCTGCGAGAGAATAGAAATGTAAGAACATTAAATGGGAAATAAAACTGTCTTTTGCAATAGTTTGCACTTGGAATCATATCGTAAAATTTGGACGATAACGAAAGTCTCTGGAAGCAATTAGGATTCTTTATATAGATAGGTCTTAACCTCTACTATCCGAAGTGCTGGATTTGAAGTATTTAACCTTTGTTTATGATGTGCAGCATATATCCAAATAATCTCCTGTAGTCACGATGTTGGCTTATTTTGAGGTGTTCAGTTTCGATGTAAGAGTAATAATCTAGGAAAGTAGCATGCCTATTCTGCTTAATGAACGATGCTGTGTGGTCCATGATCCACGTAGCAGCGTTGTTTTTTGCTCGTGGATACCTCAGTGTTTGTTGCTGAATGATCTCCAAAAAGTCTACACTATTGGGCGTCGTGCGGTCTATCATCGACAACCCTGGAAGGAGAAATGTAATTTCTTCTGCAGGTCCGCACGTGAGCCTATGTATTAGTGTTTCGACTCTCCCGCATGCGTCACAGTTGGGCGTTGCATGAAGGCCTATATTATGTAGCTTTTCATTCGTTGCTACTTTATTATTGACTGTGAGATACCAGTAGGATATGACGCGTGACAGTAGCATGTCGCTATGCACATTCCGCCATACATATACTCGTATATTCCATGTTATAAGTGGATATTTGTCTTCGAGACGATTCCTGTGATTTGTTTTCATGAGAAGGTTATAATGTTTCCTGTTGGTCAGACTGCCGGTATCGACGATGTTGTGTCGGATGTAGCTCAGTTCCATGTAGTACAGTCGCACATGTCGGTAATAAAACGGGATGCCGGTGATATCAACGAGTGGGTCAAGGCTAAGAGGCTTCAATCGCTGGATGAGGTTTGTGATGATATTGGTCCTCCGGTTACGAACTTCCTTCCTGATGCGATTTAGGAGCAGGGTGACACATTTTTTGTGTACCTTAATGAGTTTAAGGCCACCTTTGGACGTAGGTAAAGGTAATGTATCAAATTGAACTTTGAAAATGTGCCTTCTAAAAAGAAACCAGCATAGTACTTGTTGTATACTCTCCGCTAGATGGACGGATACAGGAGGAATCTGCGCCAAATAATTCATCTTGATTGTAATGGTGATCCCGATGATCTTAACTTTCTTTAGTATCTTCAAATCACAGTCGGAGTGGAGTATCAAGGCAGCACGTAATTTATTAAGCATTTGTGACCAGTTCTTCGTCAGGAATTTGTCTGGGTTGGCCTCAAATGTTACGCCGAGAGTTTTGTGACAATCCTTTACATTGCACCAGGTAACATGGGATATATCTCCGATACCGCCTTCGTTGGGCAAAGCTGTGGTTTTAGTTCTATTTAATATTGCTCCTGAAAGAAACGTGAACGCTTGTAGAAGAATTTCTGCTGACATAAGTTGTTGTGACGATGAAACAGCTACGCATCTATCGTCAGCATACGCAATGCATGGGATAGTAACAGAATCGATGCTAAGCCCGATCCCACAGTGCACTAAGTTGTGCAGTAGCGGCTCTACTGCAATGGCGTACAAAATCAATGACAGAGGACATCCTTGTCGGATGGATTGCCCAATGGAAACTTCTTTTGTAAAATGGCCATTAATGAGAATCCTGGAAGAGACGTTTGTAGTAAGTTTTCGAATTAATTCTATGAGATGAGGTCCAAAATCTAGTTTTGCCATGTTTTTAAAGAGGAAGTCTTGACGTACACGATCATACGCCTTCTAAAAATCTAGAAAGATCAGAGCGCCACTTCCTTTGGTTTCAGCGTATGAACACTCAAATCACAAGCAGCCGAGATTGCACTTCGGCCTTGCACTGCACTGTATTGGTAATTACCTAAAACCCTGTGCATAACGGTTTGCATCCGAAGCTTAATTGATCTGGTAATGATTTTGAAATCGGCATTCAGGAGTGTGATGGGTCGCATGTTTCCTACCTGCTGTTACCTTTTTTTCGGTAAATGCAGGATGATACCTTCCTTGAATGCCTTAGGTATTACTTCCAGGTGCCAGATTTCATTCGCTATCTCGAGGAGTGTCGGGCCGAGGAGGTTCCAGTAGCGCTGGTAAAACTCAACTCTGAGGCCGTCGGGTCCTGGTGATTTCCCTTTCTTTGCACTGTGGACCGCTAGTAGGATTTCGTCCTCCGTGAAAACAGATTCCAGATTTGCATTATCCTTGTGTGATAAGCGGCAGCTCAAGGTCCCCATAAAACTGTCGCACAAGTGTTCATCAGTTGGTTGCTTCTTGTAAAGTTGACTGTAGTGGCCGTAGACGTGCGAGATGATGTCACGTTGCTTCGTGATGGCATTCTCGGCGTCATCAACGACGGCTTCAATCAACATGGCTTTACACCGTTTAGTCGTTCTCAGGATGTGGTACAAAGAGGCCCGTTCTTCGGCGGCAACGTCTTTTGGGAGGGCTCGCACGATGATTCCTCCCATTCGTTTGCATTGGAACGCCGTGATTTTCGCTTTACATCGTGCGATCTTTACATCGATATCGCGAGAAGGATTGGTAGTGTGACTGTACAGTTCTCTCAAACAGCGATAATAAAATTCCATAGTATGTTACTGCCAAAAGCTATTTTGTCGAGCGTATGTCATGATGGTGAGTCGTAATTTGTGCTTGGCACACTGAATCCACGAATGTAGAACGCTAGAATAAAGACGTCGATGCCGCTGGAGCTGTTGCCACATTATGTTCACCTCCTCCTCCAGTTGGGCATCCTGCAGAAGGCTGACATTCAATTTCCAGTAGCCTTTACCGCGGTAGATTTGCTGGCGTTGTAGGTTAAGGTAACACTGATATGCGCAATGCTCAGAGATGTTGACAGGAGCTATGTCGCAGTTCACAGTGTGTCGCTGGAGGGCATCGGACACATAGATTCTATCCAGCCGACTGGCAGAATGACTGGTGACGAAGGTGGACGCTACCTGTTCACCGTGCAGTTTTTCCCACGTATCGTGAAGACGCATGCCAGGAATTAAATGATCAAGTTCTACACTTCTGTTCGTGTTAGGAGTTTGGTCTCTGTCGTTAAGCACACAACTGAAGTCACCGCCAAGAATGAGATGTGCACGATATGCACTAAGGAGCTGGGGAACCTCGCTTTTATAAAAAGTTGAACGTTCTCTCTTATGACTGCTACCTGAGGGGCCGTTCAAGTTAACAATAATCTGCACATCAGTCACTCGAAGAGAAATGCCACGACCACTAGGCAGCCGCTGCACGTCCGTAAAGGGTATACTGTCGCGCAAAAGTATGGCAGTGCCCACGTCATCCTGCATATTGATGTTATCAATAAGTACATAACCGGGCCCTTCTAAGACTGTGACTACCTCCTGTAGCAGGGCAATGTCAACGCTGGTACCAAATAAGAAATCAGTTAGTGAACAGAGTTTCACCGCACTTTGGATCCTATTGATGTTAAGTGTGGTAATATTGTAGGTTTGGCTATCGCACATAAAGGCACATAGGTTGATGAGCTCCGATTGTTGGGATCATCCTTCTCGACAGCTTCAAATCAGGCTCGTTTTGCAACGACTGGAGTATGAGGCGATACGTCAGAGCAATAACGTGTCAGAGAGTGGCAGAGGGTCGCAGCGCGATAGCCGTGCGCGAGAGCCGCTACTGCTGCGTCTCCTCGTCCTGCTGCCACCACGGCTCAACGCTGTCGGAGTGCTGTGCAGTGCGCGCGCCGCCCTGCCCGCCACGTCTGTCAACGTGGTCGCATCCGCCTGGCCATCACTCGGGGCTGCGACTTACGGCAAGAACAGAGGGAATAAAAGTGATCTAGTGTTAATACTTTCATCCTTCTTTACCTCCTCTGCATTACATGCACGTGTCACTGAGCACATTTGTACTGTGCTTGCAGTACACGTGAGGTGCCTAGTTGTTTCCACTGCCCTGTGTGGTTCAAATGGTTCAAATGGCTCTGAGCACTATGGAACTCAACTGCTGAGGTCATTAGTCCCCTAGAACTTAGAACTAGTTAAACCTAACTAACCTAAGGACATCACAAACATCCATGCCCGAGGCAGGATTCGAACCTGCGGCCGTAGCGGTCTTGCGGTTCCAGACTGCAGCGCCTTTAACCGCACGGCCACTTCGGCCGGCGCCCTGTGTGGAATACCTAAGTTCTTGTACACTTCACTAACCTGCTGTCTTCATGATGATGATGTCCCCAGCGCAGAAAACAGCACGCAGGTCGTGGATTCTTTTTATTGAGGCTGAAATTAACTTCGCAAGGAACTGCTGCTACGAATAAACTATAACTCATTTGGGATGCCACTCGCGTTTTTATTGATATAGACACGAGAAACTATTCTTGATCACAACGTATTGAACATATCTTTCCACAGTCATTATATCTGGCTAAAATAACATGAAATACATCCTGCCACAGACAACACGACTGCTACGGTCGCAGGTTCGAATCCTGCCTCGGGCATGGATGTGTGTGATGTCCTTAGGTTAGTTAGGTTTCAGTAGTTCTAAGTTCTGGGGGACTGATGACCACAGATGTTAAGTCCCATAGTGCTCAGAGCCATTTGAACCATTTAATATCGTCAGTCTTTTAGTAATACTTTGATTTTAATAATTTTGAAACGATTGATTGATAGCTGGCACTTGAGAGATGTTTATTTTTAAAAAAATGAAGTAATTTGGATGACAGGTTTAATTAATAATAGCAACTAAAGTTTAACGTTTTGGCGCCCTCCCGCCGAACACAGCAGCCAATCACAGAGCAGCAGCATCATGCAGGCGGTCTTTCTCACGGGAATGGTACCGAATCTAACATCTGTCACCGGTACCTCATCCCACATTGCGTCATCTCTATGCTTCTTGCACCTCCACTGCCCTGGGAATAGCTTCCTGGAGCCTAATATGATGGCCGAATAAGCCAGAAATATTACAGACTGACGTCAGCGAGCTCCTGCGGGAGCGCTGCTGCAGCTGCTCGCTGCTCTGCTCGCTCTTCCTCTTACAAGGGGAGACCGCCAATTGTGAAATTCAGATTCGATTCATACTGCGCATAATAAAAACTCATGGCCAGAGATGTAATGTGACAAAGCACCAAGATGCACTTCTCAGCCGTTGTCGAGAAAATCGACTGTTAAAAGAAACCGTTGCGGTAAATACTCTCTACGATTAATAACTTTCTACAGCGTCGTGGCGCAGCGGTAAGCGCTCGGGTTCGTAATCCGAAGGTCGCCGGATGGAATCTCTCGCGCCATGCAATATTTTTTATTATTAGTTTTTTGTAATTCATATATATATATATATATATATATATATATATATATATATATATATATATATATATATATATATATATATAAACTATTAATGAATTGGTTATGCATGTTGGTGAAGGCGGGTCGCTCTCCAATTGTACCGCCTCCATTTTTCAGTTTGTTTAACAGGGTGGTACCAAAGCTCTCACGTCCACACTGATTTTCGACGATGTTGTAAGTTGCGCTAGGGGCAGCATCTACCTTCTTTCGAAGTTAGCAGCCAACTACGCTGTTATACGGCTGCTCGTTTCGGCCCATTCAACATCTGTCCTTCAAGTGTAACGAGCGAGTAACGGAGTTTATATTTCATACCTGCCACAGCAAATTTGTGTTCGTGGGGTCTCTATTCTAATTCGAACGTTTGACTTACGCTATACTTATTCGTTTCGGAATATATTTTCTACGTCTTCCGTTTACTATACATGGTTAACATTATGAAGACAATTAATAACATTTGTGAAATACAACTTTGTTTGCGGAAAACATGATGTTCGAAGCCACCAGTTTTTCCACGACAAACGACTTTCAACAACTTATTATATGCGTAATTGTTGCAACTAATTGCCGGGAATTATATATATATATATATATATATATATATATGTGTGTGTGTGTGTGTGTGTGTGTGTGTGTGTACATTTGAATTACAAAAAACAAATACTAAAAAAAAAAGTTGCATGGCGCGAGATTACATCCAGCGACCTTCGGATTACGAACACGAGCGCTTACCGCTGCGCCACAACGCTGTGCAAAACTATTAATCGTAGAGAGTATTTCACCGCAACGGTTTCTTTTAACTGTCGATTTTCTCGACAACGGCTGAGAAGTGCATCTTGGTGCTTTGCCACATTACACCTCTGACCATGAGCTTTTATTATGCGCAGTATGAATCCAATCTGAATTTCACAATTGGCGGCCTCCCCTTGTTAGCCGTTTCGGTGCTCTGTTCCCTCTCAGCGATCACAAGGGAACCTCCCCATCGCACCCCCCTCAGATTTAGTTTTAAGTTGGCACAGTGGATAGGCCTTGAAAAACTGAACACAGATCAATCGAGAAAACAGGAAGAAGTTGTGTGGAACTATGAAAAAAATTAGTAAAATATACAAACTGAGTAGTCCATGCCAACATATGCAACATCAAGGACACTCGAAGTCAAGGAGCGCCGTGGTCCCGTGGTTAGCGAGAGCAGCTACGGCACGAGAGGTCCTAGGTTCAAGTTTTCCCTCGAGTGAGAAGTTTAATTTTTCATTTTCTGTTTATGTGACAAACTCTTATGTTTTCATCACTTTTTTGGGAGTGATTATCACATCCACAAGAAAACCTAAATCGGGCAAGGTAGAAGAATCTTTTTACCCATTCGCTAAGTGTACAAGTTAGGTGGGTCGACAACATATTCCTGTCATGTGACGCACATGCCGTCACCAGTGTCATATAGAATATATCAGACGTGTTTTCCCGTGGAGGAATCTGTTGACCTATGACCTTGCGATCAAATGTTTTCGGTTCCCATTGGAGAGGCACGTCCTTTCGTCTACTAATCGCACGGTTTTGCGGTTCGGTCGCAAAACACAGACACTAAACTTATTGCAGTGAACAGAGACGTCAATGAACGAACGGACAGATCATAACTTTGCGAAAATAAAGAAAGTAAAATTTTCAGTCGAAGGAAGATTTGACCCAAGGACCTCTCGTTCAGCAGCTACTCACGCTAACCACGGGGCCACGGCGCTCCTGAGCTCGTATACTCCTTGATGTTGCTTATCTTCCACATGGACTACTCAGTTTGTATATTTCACTAATTTTTTTCACGGTTCCACACAACTTCTTACTGTTTTCTCGATTGATCTGTGTTCAGTTTTTCAAGGCCTATCCACTGTGCCAACTTATAACTAAATATGAAGGGGGTGCGATGGGGAGGTTCCCTTGTCAGTAGTGCCTTCAGGTGTTTGGTTTGTTCACGAATACGTTCTTGCCTAGCGGTGTTCTCGCAGCGCACTAAGCAAGAAGACTGAGGTTCAGTCTCGCTGAACTTTCTGACACGGTTACGGTTATGAAAGCATTCGGCTTTTCCTCTTTGCCGCTATTCCCTTCGACGTCCTTTCTTCGTTTCTGCCGCAGTCGCTGCCGGTAGGGGTGGTTCAGGCAAACAGATCTGCACCTATTCCTGCGTCTCACACGGCTGAGTTCAGAGGAGGCCAACGCAGCGTCGGTAAACAGCGGTAACTGTCGAGGCGTGGATGACGGGGCTGAAGTGCCGTCCGTCATAACGGGAATGTCTTTGTCCCTGTTTTCCACCAGTACTGGTGTTGCCTCTTCGTTAAGATGTTCTGGCTGTCGGGGTTGTGGTAGAGTCCCCGCGACTACCTCACTCAATAATGGAACAAGCCCTTCACTACCGTCTGCAGGACGTTCCCGCGGAAGCTGAACTGGACGTCGATGTGTGCGGTTCATCCGAAGATGTTCTGTTTAATGGCAGATAGAACAGGTAGGAGGTTGAGCAATGTAAGTTACCTTTCCGCGACAGCCGCCAATGGCAACATACGAAGATATATACATTTTTAAGTCTATACGTACACTTCTCACGCCGCTGTTAACTTAATAACGATATGCACTTGACCATTTTTCATTGGTGACCGACAAAACAACGCCGTACAGAGACAGAGAACGTGCAATGATCTCATTAGGACACTCAGGTGGCACATTAAATACCCTGACGTTTCTCACTCCGTATCCCGAAGGCACGATCTGGACATTACTCAGTCTGCAACCGCGCAACCGCTACGGTCGCAGGTTCGAATCCTGCCTCGGGCATGGCTGTGTGTGATGTCCTTAGGTTAGTTAGGTTTAAGTAGTTCTAATTTCTAGGGGGCTCATGACCACAGCAGTTAAGTCCCATAGTGCTCAGAGCCATTTGAACCATTTTTTGCACATTACTAATACTACCATCAGAATGACGAAATTGTCTCATGCAACATGATCCTCAACGAATTTCTCGTAAGCTTCACTCGAAATAAATTTGACTAATAGCGAGTATTGCACGCCGGCCGCGGTGGTCTCGCGGTTCTAGGCGCGCAGTCCGGAACCGTGCGACTGCTACGGTCGCAGGTTCGAATCCTGCCTCGGGCATGGATGTTTGTGATGTCCTTAGGTTAGTTAGGTTTAAGTAGTTCTAAGTTCTAGGGGACTAATGACCACAGCAGTTGAGTCCCATAGTGCTCAGAGCCATTTGAGTATTGCACAAAGTCCAACTGAAACGTGTCGACTATATCTTCAGGCAATTTCAAAAGTGGTTCAAATGGCTCTCAGCACTGTGGGACTTAACATCAGAGGTCATCAGTCCCCTAGAACTTAGAACTACTTAAACCTAACTAACCTAAGGACATCACACACATCCATGCCCCAGGCATGATTCGAACCTGCGACCGTAGCAGTCTCGCGGTTCCGGACTGAAGCGCCTAGAACCGCTCGGCCACCATGGCCGGCCTCGGCCGTAATGCAGCGCGATCAAAAACACACTGAACGCTGTTGGCTCTGGTAATTGTCGACATAGTAGTTACTAGAAAATAGACGTAAGCAACTCGTTGTTCGGCTCCTCACCTCGGCACCTCGGTACCGCTCGCGCTGTATACACTGGCCCGCGCGACCGCCAGTCACCACGCGGTGTGCACTGGCCGAGTGCTCGACAACGGCTGTTGTGTCCCCCGACCGGGATTCGAACCCGGGATCTCCTGCTTACATGGCAGACGCTGTATCCATCTGAGTCACCGAGGGCACAGAGGAAAGAGCGACTGCAGGGACTATCTCACGCACGACTCTCACAAGACCCACATTCTCGCCTTATATGTCCACACACTACATTCGTAGTGTCCCTACCCAACACACTTATTACTGGTGGAAGACATTCTAAGCAAGTCCTGTAAGAGTTTGGGTAATATGTGTGCATCCGCACAGAAAAAGAAGGTCATGGCCGGTATTTCTAGAACTATATACTTATATGGATATGGTGTCTGTTCTTTCGGACATATCCGATAGAACAGATATATCCATATCCATATAAATACTCCGAATTACAAGGTTTAACTAAGCATTGCAAATTTTTCTCTCGATGTGGACACTCATGCAGTGATGTCATGCTCCGTGACGCTATAACTCAAAATATTTGCGACGGTAGCATTCGTGCTGCTATTTTGAAACAACCTGATCCTTCTTTAGATACAGTGTTATAGTTAATTGAGGTTCAGGACACTAATAATTTAGCTGAGTGCGAGTCACAGACTAATGAACTGCGTAACGACAACCTTAGTAGTGCTGTACACCGTGAACAGTCCCGTGCCGGTCCGGCTCGTTTGACGTCACGTACAGAAACAAACACTGCCATTTCGTGCCGGCATAACGGCAATAGACAGAAGAACACAACAAAGTCTTGCCCAAAGTGCTTAGTCGCCATACGCGTGCTCAGTGCACAACCACGGAACAATGCGACCCGATGGTTGTAATAAATGTTGTGAAAGGTTGCCCAAATAAAAAACTTTCCAAACACCAGTCGGGCGATTTTCATGTGCTAAACAAGTCACGCCGACGCAAACACAGGTCCACCACTAAATCTTTGCCCACGTCACCTATCACGCACTGTAGTAGCTCACAGCAACAGACAGTTCTCTCTTGTATGTGGAATGTTGTCGGGACAAGGTGTTTGTTACTTTGACAGTAGCTAAGAAAGATGTCAAATTTCAACTGGACACTGGTGCTTAAGTTACACGTCTGGACAAACTTACTTATGAGCGACTAGGTTCACCAATGCTGAGCCCAGCTTTGCATGTGTTGACAGCTTATAATGGACAGGAAAATAGTCGCGCGGGATTAGCCGCGCGGTCTAAGGCGTTGAAGTCGGCTCGCAGCCGTGCTAGCGTGCGGAGCTGCTCCGCGCGCCGTCCGACGATCCGCTCTCGGCGGTGTTTACTTCCGCGTCGCGGTGTTTGTGTCTATCGAGTCCAGTACTAACGTACACCATGGCGCACTCGTACCGCCGTGCAACGATCAAAGTAACGTTTCAGGCCGACCATCCACGACCCAGAGCTTTCGAAGTCGAACAGTTCATACGTGAGGATCTACGTTTGAACCCCCAGGACGTAATCGGCATACATTTTTCCATCACTGGAAGTGTTGTCTACATCAAGATGTCGACGGAGGAAATTTGCAGTGACATAATTCACCGTCATACCACCGGACTCAAATTTAAACACTTTGATGGACATATGGGTGCTGTGACAGTCGCCCATGCTAGATTCGGTCTCCGGACATTGCAGGTGTTTGAGCTCCCGTTCGAGGTGCCTCAGGATGTGGTCATTGCCGCTTTCCAACAATATGGCACCGTCTTGGGTCACGTCGCGGAGAAGTGGAAAACATTTACGACCTACCCCGTATTAAATGGCGTCCGGCAAATAAAAATTGAGCTGACGAAACATGTCCCATCATGCCTGCTGATTGGCAGTGTGAGGTCCATCGTCATGTACGATGGACAGCCACGAACGTGCGCAGGATGTGGCCAGGAGCGATATGTACGTTCCGAATGCTTACACCGCCGTTTAATACAGACGCCGTTACGTGAAGATACCCAGGCTTCGACGGTCACGTCCTTACCCATCACCTACGCCAAGGTTGCACAGGACCCCGTCGTACCAATCTCTATTGCGCCAGCAGCATCGTCAACGCCACCCGCCGCAGCACAACGCGCCGACGACACAAGCACGGCGTCGCCTACAGTGCTCGCTTCAGGACCGTCCGGGTTGCAGACCGAAACCGATGTTCCTGTTGGAACCGTGGACGTCGACCTCGGTGTCGTGCCGACGTCTGCCTTTGTCCAGACAGGTTCGGCGACAGACGACGGGCGACCACATTCTGATTCAGAAGGCCACATCAGAAAACAGCGGTCGCCTCGCAAACACAGGAAACGACGACGAACGCCTTCCGATGACGCCCTTTCTCAGACGGCCCCGCGAGATGTCGACCTGATGTCTGACGGTGATCTCCCACATTGCGTCCAGTCACGCGATGTGGCAGCGACAGGCGCCCCTCCTGTGACGCCTACTCTCCCAGCCAGGGACGTGTCCTCGCCGTTGTCAACGAATTATGACGGCGGTACCCCTGCCACTCATGTTGCGGAATCCACAACACCCGTTCCGGAAGTACGTGACCGTCACATGTCCATGTCGTCAGCTTCCTGGGCCGATGACGTTGAAGAAGAAGCGGAACAGACTGCCAGCGTGTCTGCACAGGAGTCCACCTCGGCGACACTGGGGCTGGCGCCCCGCCAATAATTATCACCACTGCGGGACCACCGGCGGGTCTCCACCTGCCGGCTACTTCTACCGCACGTTCTGCAAATACTGAGGATGGCCGTACACAGCAATATTGTATCGCCACGATGAATCTTGCCACCATTCGTGGCCCCCATAAACTGTCAATGTTCAGAGACACTATTTACTCTGCGGATGTGGATATAGCACTCTTACAAGAGGTGTTTGTGGCTGACTTCCTAGTTCCCACCGGATGCAACGCCCATATTTCCCCCGCATCCGACACCGGTAGCGGCGTCGCCATCCTGCTGCGCGACGGACTCCCTGCAGAGGACGTCATCTACCTCCCCACTGCGCGAGGTATGGCCCTCACACTGTTCGGCGTGCGTATTATTAATATCTACGCTCCGTCCGGCACTGGCCGCCGTCATGACCGACAAACTTTTTTTGCCGAAAGCGTCACACCCCTCTTCACCGGTCCGCAGGACGATTTGGTACTCGGTGGGGATTTTAACTCGACACAAGAGCCCGCGGACCAACTCCCGCGACATTCCCCTTGTGCATCTCTCTCAGTGGTCATCGACCGTCTACGACTTGTTGACACATGGAAGAAGCTCCACGGAATTAAACTGGGCTATACATTCTACACCTCTCACTCGTCAAGCCGCATAGATCGCATCTACGATACCCGCTCCCTTGCTGATGGCACACGTCATGCGGAAGTCTGGCCCTTGGCCTTTTCAGACCATGATGTGTACCTCTGTGACGTCACTCTCGCCTGACAGCGAGTATGGCATAGTCGTGGTCTGTGGAAACTCAATGTCGCTCACCTGACCTCCTCAGACTGTCGCCGTATGGTCGAAGAAGCGTGGGCACGCTGCCGCCATCGTCGAGAAGCCTATGACTCCACCTTGTCATGGTGGCTCTCCTGTGCAAAGCCGACCCTCAGGAAGACTCTGATGAGTTATGGGAAGGAATTAAAGGCGTTGCAAACTCATGCCCTGCACTTCTACTACACCATACTACGTGACTGTACAACGATGCCTTTCTCGCCAGCCCGGCAGTCGATGGTCCATCGCACGAAGGCGCAGATCTCCTTGATCATGCGGCGTCACTTGGAAGGCACTGTAGTCCGTTCTCGAGCTTCTAATCGAATCCCTCAAGAACGTCCGTCGATGTACCACCTCCTTCAGGAAAGACAACGACGATGACGAGCTCTGATCCAAGTCCTCACTGATGTGGAAGGGCGCCGGCACGACACCCAACCAAGCATCGGTCGTACTCTCCATGCTCATTTTGCCGGGCTATACGCAGCCGTACCGCATTCTGCAGCACTGATCACAGAAGTCGCACAGCTAACTACGAACACTCTTCCGGAGGATGGAGTGCATGACCTCCTAGACGACGTAACCACAGATGAAGTGGTAGAGGCTATCAAGACGGGTTCCGATAACAGATCTCCTGGACCTGACGGTATACCCATCGAATTTTATAAAAGTTTTCACTATTTGTTGGCTTCCACGTGGACGGCAATCGCACAAGAGCTGATGTCACCGATGACAGTGGTCCCGAGCGCTTTTCTAGAAGGCATTATTATCCCCGTACATAAATCGCGCGGGTTATCGAGGGTCCAGGACTATCGACCAATTACTTTGCTCAACAGCGACATGAAAATATTCACACGGGTACTGGCATCGCGACTCAAGAAGGTCGCACGTTACGTCACATCCTGCGACCAGACTTCCCTAGGAGGCGACAACAACATCCGTACGGCCCTTTGCCGTTACAGAGACATGATAGCATTAGCGCATTATCAGCGTCTCCCTGGCGCCTTGGCTTCACTGGACTTTAACCAGGCTTTCGACCGTGTTGACCACTTCTATTTACGGACAGTTCTTCAGCATATGGGTTTTCCTGGCGGTATTGTCACAGTGGTTATGCGCCTGTTGAGTAGTGCAACCTCTAAAATCATGTACAATGGTCGCCTAACACCGCCCCTGGTCATCGCACGATCTGTGCGGCAAGGCTGCCCTCTTTCCACGATTTTGTATGCTTTCGCCTTGGAACCCCTGCTCCAGGGCATGCGCCAACGTTTGGACGGTATGGCTGTGCACGGCCACCGTTTTTGTTGTACAGCCTACGCAGACGACATAGTACTATATCTGCGCAGTGAAGATGAAGTACGAGCAGCACTGACATGGGTGGCGACTTACGGCGAAGCGTCGGGGAGCTGCCTCAACGTGTCAAAATCCAAGGTCCTGCTCATTGGTGAGGGCTTGCCGGAGAGATGCGCTGCCCCCCTTAGTGTCGCCGCCACCATACGGTGTCTTGGACTTGATTTCACAGCAGACCTGCGCCGCTCAGCGACTATCAATGGTAGACGCTTGCTACAGACAATCAGAGCAAATCTCGCAGATCACCGGCTACGAGCTCTCGACGTTATCCAACGCGCGCAATACGTGAACATGTATCATGCTTCCCGTATACCGCACGTGGCTGAAGTACTACCAGTCCCAAATCTCCTGGCCCGACGACTGTTGATGGCTTTCGGCTCCTTCGTCAGCTCGGGGATGTTATTCAAGGTGCAATATGAATCCCTTGCACTGCCACGAGATCGTGGCGGGGTGGGACTCATCCACGTACCGACTCGTGTCAAGGCCCTATACGTCAGCTCCCAACTAAAACTTTGGCATCGTTGCCCGCAGAGCCTTACTAGCCTCCTGCTTCACAACTTTGCACCGGCCTCCTTGTCCGCCCCAGTACTGGTATCGACCATTCCAACCCCCTTTTATTACATCCAACGATTTTTCCTGGAGTACAGTTATATCTACCGGTGCTTACCATTTACACGTTTGTACCTCACGAAAACAGTCTCCGAATTGTTACAACAGTGCCGCCCGTCCAACCCCATCGAACGTAAGTATCCACAGTACGTGTGGCGACACATATAGAAGGCGATCCATGCGCGTTTTCCTGAATCCGACGTTCAATCAGCGTGGTACATCACCGTGAATGGCAAACAAGTTAACCGAGATCGTCTGCACCGCATCCATCTCGCCGATTCATCCCTCTGCACCCACTGTGGAGTGGATGACACGGATGTCCACCGGTTCCACTGTGGCACAGCGTTCGACGTCTGGACACTTGCGCGGCGAATTTTGGCGTTTCTTACTCGCCAGACACCGGCTCAGATCGACGTCCACATGCTTTTGTACCCCGATAAAACTTTCTACCCCTCAGCCAAAACTCACTCTGTGAATTGGATCTGTGGCCACACGATCCGCTATCTTTTTACTTCTGGCGACAAGTCTACGCTAGGATATTGGACTTATCTCAACGAACGACACTGCGTCCTGATACGCAACCCACGCTATAAGCAATATTTTTCCAATTTCTTACGGAGCACCTTCGATGACCCACCTAGTAGCTGGAACGTCCAAGCCCTGAGAAACTGAAAACTGTATAAACCGAACCGAACTGAATAGATCTGCTACCCAGAACCCACGCCTACGCAGTGAGAAGACACGTTTGGACGAGCTGGCATGCTGTAGGCGGAGACACTTCAGAAGCTCCTGTAAGAACTGGTCTTTAACTACAAGACGCACGACGACTTTAATTTAAAAAAAAAAAAAAAACTTTTCCTTATTTATTCCTCATAATTTTTTCTTAAAGGAAAAAGAAATTTGATTTTGGCTTTGAGAAACTCTTTTTTTTCCAAAAGATTGCTTCTTCGCCAACAAGACGAAGGAGACTCATTTTTGTTTACTGGAAGGAGAAACCAGTGTAATTGGAGTCTTTGTTTTCTTTTGAAAAAAAAATGAAAACTTTTCCTTATTTATTCCTCATAATTTGTTCTTAAAGGAAAACGAAATTTGAGTTTGGCTTTGAGAACAAAAAAAGCGGTTCTAGGCGCTAAAAAAATTTAAAAAAAGGGGGTAGCGTCTTTATTGAAAAAAAAACAATAAAATAAAAAAAAGGCGCTGCAGTCATGGACTGTGCGGCTGGTCCCGGTGGAGGTTCGAGTCCTCCCTCAGTCATGGGTGTGTGTGTTTGTCCTTAGGATAATTTAGGTTAAGTAGTGTGTAAGCTTAGGGACTGATAACCGTAGCAGTTAAGTCACATAAGATTTCACACACATTTCCTCGGACAGGAAATTGCACTTTTAGCAACTTTCATTATACCAGCTATTTTTCATGGTGTAACGAAGACAGTTGTATTCACAGTACTTTCTGACAAATTTTCCCAGAATATTTTTAGCTTAGATTCTTTTGAAATTTTCGGATTGTGAATCTACAAGTCAGTGTCACAAATTTCAACAGATGGGCCTACAGACAATCTTCAAGCTCTGTGTGAAAAATTTAGGGAACTTTGCAACGGCTGTCTCAGTTGTGCGAACAGTTTTTAACTCAAAGACAATGCACAACCGAAGTTTTGTCGAGCTAGGCAAGTGTCCATTGCCATTAAGAAACAGATCGTAGAACAGTTACGGCAATGGGAAGCTGACGGGGTCCTCTAGCCAATCAGTGCAAATCAGCGATCTTATCCATTAGTCATCCTTCGCAAACCTTCAGGATGTCTTCGACTGTGTGTTGATTTTAAGTCGACTGTGAACTCTCAGGCTGTGATAGACTGCCGGCCGGGGTGGTTCAAATGGTTCAAATGGCTCTGAGCACTATGGGACTCAACTGCTGTGGTCATAAGTCCCCTAGAACTTAGAACTACTTAAACCTAACTAACCTAGGGACATCACACACATCCATGCCCGAGGCAGGATTCGAACCTGCGACCGTAGCGGTCGTGCGGTTCCAGACTGTAGCGCCTTTAACCGCTCGGCCACTCCGGCCGGCCGGCCGGGGTGGCCGAGCGGTTCTAGGCGCTACAGTCTGGAACCGCGCGACCGCTACGGTCGCAGGATCGAATCCTGCCTCGGGCATGGATGTGTGTGATGTCCTTAGGTTAATTAGGTTTAAGTAGTTCTAAGTTCTAGGGGACTGATGACCTCAGAATTTAAGTCCCATAGTGCTCAGAGCCATTTGAACCATTTTTTTTTTTTTGTGATAGACTCATTCGTTTACTCAGCCCAGAGGAAATGATGGACAGGCAGGTTACGCGAGGGTCGTTATTTTTCCAAGACAGACTTCGCGGATACTTAAATCCAATTGCCTTTGGATGACTACTCAAAGAAAATTTTAGTTTTTAACACTCATCTCGGGTTATTTGAATTTCAACACCTGCCCTTCGATAGTGCCTCAGCACTGGGGATCTTTCAACGCTTTTTAGAAAAAGTGGCTGCCAAGGTGCCTTCTTGCTCAAATTACTGGCTGACACTGTCGTGTCTGGACGTTCTGCAGAAGAACATTTAGCCAGTCTCAAGAGGCTTCAAGCGTCACAAAGACAAGTGTTCTGTTGCGAAGAGCAACCAACATTGTGGTGGCTTTGTAGGGAATACGCGGGCGTCGAATACCGTAAACATCATTGGCGTTTTGCGACCTCGCACTCAAGAAGTTCCTTGAGAAAGGTATGTCTGAGCTGGTAGTGGATTGATTTAGAGATAAAAATGCTGTATTTGGGTTTGTATATTGGAATCTCTGAAGTATTCGTCGGTTGGTGTTTGCAGCTCTGCAGTTCCATTACCGATGTTTAGAGTTTACGTTTCTGCAATCACTACGTTTTGGTTCGTATTCATGAGCAGAAGATGGTAAGAGATCCTGAAACCAGTTGATGGGTCGTATGCTGATAATAAATTCAGTGTTCCGTTATTAATGCGAGTGTAGAGTTCGGGTGTGGATGACCTCTACTGTGGATGGTGGAGCTGGGTTATCAGTGGTCAGAAAGGCAGTAGTTCACCACCCTGGTCGGGTTACAGTGGGGCAGCAGGTAGATGTCTGGTAGTTGACGCATCGTCAACATTGTTAAACATCCATTTTATTGCTCAGCAAACAGTCTTGACGATGCTCGCAGGAGCCATCGTACGGTAGGCGTAGGATGTACTCGGCTGGCGAGAAGGTGTGGAGCTACGTAAGTGACCTGTTATCCCGGACAGCACGCAGCGTCGGTCGTCAGCGTGCGATAGCCGGTGAAGCGATGAGATCAGCGCGGCTACAAGGCCGGTGGCTGGCTCCAGCAGCGGACGGCAGCCCGCATCGCCGTCCACACAGACTACACACGACCGTGCAACATGTGGCCGGGTGCTCCGGGGCGTACGGAATCACGCCATGGACCCAGTGTGGATGGAGATCGTTCACAGTAGCAGTGCCTGCCCACGTAAGCGGAGGCAGACAGCAACAGAGTTTGCCTGTACAAGCAAAGGCAGCAGAACAACTGCACGAGTCTGGGCTCAAACCGTAGCGCACTAGGTTAGGAAGCTGGCAGTGACTAGATGTGGATCCGCTCGCTGTCGGCCCACCGGTTGGAGGTCGCTAACTCAGCATTATCAGACTTAGAGTAGACGGGAAGTCTGTGGGTATCAGAGACCAAGTCGTGTAGTGGCGACTTGTCGACCCACGTCGACTTGAAGACCGGCAGTCAGGCTGCGTACATCTGTCTACAAGTTAGCAGCATTTATATGGACCTGGTTCGTCCCTGTTCAGCCAAGGCATCGATCCTCATCACATAAGTCACAGCAGAGCCGCAGCTTGTTCATGTAAGAATCAGCACACCAACGGCACAGTGACCCTGCCTTTCCACTGCGTCAGTGATATTACAACTCTGGTCTCCCTGCTGGGCCGAGATATGTGGTAACTGCCTTGACAGAGTGGAGACTTGATGGATCAGCAGGTTGCTCCTGGGGCAGGACTTCATTGAATTATCACTTACAAACTTGTTAAGTAACTTTACCAAATTCTCTCTCCTTGACAAATTTCTTATAAACTATTTAACAGCAAATGGTTCCACTCAGTTAATTCGTTATGTTCAGTATTCCTCTTTGTTTATCATGTGGCTCCTTCATTAGCTGCTTTGGTACATCATCCGGAACTTTGTCTTTGCAACGATAGTTTCCCTTGTGTTTTCCCTAGAAATACATCCCTAAATTATGCTCACAAGGAACTCACACAGTCAGGGTGGTTATAATTAAACTTTCGCTACTTGAGCCACTTTCGGCGGGAAACTATCTACCATATGGGTATCCAATTATACAGGAATGACGTTCAGACTGTGCACTGCATGATTCGCATTATTATTACTGTCAGTGTCATGACTTGCTGTTAGGCGCCGGTATTGATACGACGACATAGGGTTGAAACACAAACATCAGTGTGCAGTACAATCGCAGACAGTCAACATGGGTCTGGAAAAGATGAGGAGGGCATTTCTCGTAAAGCTGTTTTGTCAAAACAAAAGCAATAGTGCTGCTGTTCTTAGAGAGTATCGACGCAGGGATACAGAGAGGTCCACCGAGGTTAAAGAACGTGATTCAGAAGTTCGACTTAAATGGTGATTACCAAATTCCTCCTGGATGATGCCGACCGCCAACTGCGAAACAAATTGTTGAAGAAATTACCGTTGCCATGGGTGAGAATGTGGAAGGCAACATGCGATCTTCAAGCAGTGCACAAGCTGTGGCACGACATCTAAACCTTCGACGGTCCACCGTTGTTTCGGGCAGCAGTAGAGCAGTTTCTAGCTCGGTTACAGGCAGTCGTGGACGCAGACGGCCTTCACACTGAGCAAGATTTGTAGCACGGAACGTAAGCATGGGACGCAACTAACAAATGTTACCCCCTCATGCGGAAATTACGAAGGCGTATCGTCATCAAATTTTTTCTGTGATAACTCTTAAAGCTTTCTAAATAAAGCGAACTTCGTTATCATTATACATATTTATTCTTCATGTCTAGATATTTATTTCTAAACGTAGTCATCCCGGTGACGCACTCATTTCTGCCAAAGAGAGACAAGTTTGTTGATACCGTCACTGTAGAGTGTTTGACTTTGTTGGCGGAGCCACAGCTTCACTTCTGCTGACAGCGCTTCATCACTATCAAAGTGAAGTCCTCGAAGGTGTGTTTTAAGTTTTGCAAACAGATGAAAATCTGGTGGGGCCAAGTTGGGACTGTATGGAGGATTGGCGATGACAGTGAGCCCAAGGCGTCGAATTTTTGCAAATGTCGCAGCACTCCTGTGTGGTTTGTTGGCTCTGAGCACTATGGGACTCAACTGCTGAGGTCATTAGTCCCCTAGAACTTAGAACTAGTTAAACCTAACTAACCTAAGGACATCACAAACATCCATGCCCGAGGCAGGATTCGAACCTGCGACCGTAGCGGTCTTGCGGTTCCAGACTGCAGCGCCTTTAACCGCACGGCCACTTCGGCCGGCTGTGTGGTTTGTTGTTGCCATGCTAAAGGTGGTGGTGTTCCATGTGTGGACGAAGCCTGCGGTTAGAAACTCGATTACAGCACGCTGTTTCTAACGTAACGACATAACTGCCTTACACACAGCAGCAAATGTCGCAGCACTCGTGTGTGGTTTGTTGTTGCCATGCTAAAGGTGGTGGTGTTCCATGTGTGGACGAAGCCTGCGGTTAGAAACTCGATTACAGCACGCTGCTTCTAACGCAACGACATAACTGCCTTACACACAGCAGCAAATGTCGCAGCACTCCTGTGTGGTTTGTTGTTGCCATGCTAAAGGTGGTGGTGTTCCATGTGTGGACGAAGCCTGCGGTTAGAAACTCGATTACAGCACGCTGCTTCTAACGCAACGACATAACTGCCTTACACACAGCAGCAAATGTCGCAGCACTCCTGTGTGGTTTGTTGTTGCCATGCTAAAGGTGGGGGTGTTCCATGTGTGGACGAAGCCTGCGGTTAGAAACTCGATTACAGCACGCTGTTTCTAACGCAACGACATAACTGCCTTACACACAGCAGCAAATGTCGCAGCACTCCTGTGTGGTTTGTTGTTGCCATGCTAAAGGTGGGGGTGTTCCATCTGTGGACGAAGCCTGCGGTTAGAAACTCGATTACAGCACGCTGCTTCTAACGCAACGACATAACTGCCTTACACACAGCAGCAAATGTCGCAGCACTCCTGTGTGGTTTGTTGTTGCCATGCTAAAGGTGGTGGTGTTCCATGTGTGGACGATGCCTGCGGTTAGAAACTCGATTACAGCACGCTGCTTCTAACGCAACGACATAACTGCCTTACACACAGCAGCAAATGTCGCAGCACTCCTGTGTGGTTTGTTGTTGCCATGCTAAAGGTGGTGGTGTTCCATGTGTGGACGAAGCCTGCGGTTAGAAACTCGATTACAGCACGCTGTTTCTAACGCAACGACATAACTGCCTTACACACAGCAGCAAATGTCGCAGCACTCCTGTGTGGTTTGTTGTTGCCATGCTAAAGGTGGTGGTGTTCCATGTGTGGACGAAGCCTGCGGTTAGAAACTCGATTACAGCACGCTGCTTCTAACGCAACGACATAACTGCCTTACACACAGCAGCAAATGTCGCAGCACTCCTGTGTGGTTTGTTGTTGCCATGCTAAAGGTGGTGGTGTTCCATGTGTGGACGAAGCCTGCGGTTAGAAACTCGATTACAGCACGCTGTTTCTAACGCAACGACATAACTGCCTTACACACAGCAGCAAATGTCGCAGCACTCCTGTGTGGTTTGTTGTTGCCATGCTAAAGGTGGGGGTGTTCCATGTGTGGACGAAGCCTGCGGTTAGAAACTCGATTACAGCACGCTGTTTCTAACGCAACGACATAACTGCCTTACACACAGCAGCAAATGTCGCAGCACTCCTGTGTGGTTTGTTGTTGCCATGCTAAAGGTGGTGGTGTTCCATGTGTGGACGAAGCCTGCAGTTAGAAACTCGATTACAGCACGCTGTTTCTAACGCAACGACATAACTGCCTTACACACAGCAGCAAATGTCGCAGCACTCCTGTGTGGTTTGTTGTTGCCATGCTAAAGGTGGTGGTGTTCCATGTGTGGACGAAGCCTGCGGTTAGAAACTCGATTACAGCACGCTGCTTCTAACGCAACGACATAACTGCCTTACACACAGCAGCAAATGTCGCAGCACTCCTGTGTGGTTTGTTGTTGCCATGCTAAAGGTGGTGGTGTTCCATGTGTGGACGATGCCTGCGGTTAGAAACTCGATTACAGCACACTGCTTCTAACGCAACGACATAACTGCCTTACACACAGCAGCAAATGTCGCAGCACTCCTGTGTGGTTTGTTGTTGCCATGCTAAAGGTGGGGGTGTTCCATGTGTGGACGAAGCCTGCGGTTAGAAACTCGATTACAGCACGCTGTTTCTAACGCAACGACATAACTGCCTTACACACAGCAGCAAATGTCGCAGCACTCCTGTATGGTTTGTTGTTGCCATGCTAAAGGTGGTGGTGTTCCATGTGTGGACGAAGCCTGCGGTTAGAAACTCGATTACAGCACGCTGCTTCTAACGCAACGACATAACTGCCTTACACACAGCAGCAAATGTCGCAGCACTCGTGTGTGGTTTGTTGTTGCCATGCTAAAGGTGGTGGTGTTCCATGTGTGGACGAAGCCTGCGGTTAGAAACTCGATTACAGCACGCTGCTTCTAACGCAACGACATAACTGCCTTACACACAGCAGCAAATGTCGCAGCACTCCTGTGTGGTTTGTTGTTGCCATGCTAAAGGTGGTGGTGTTCCATGTGTGGACGAAGCCTGCGGTTAGAAACTCGATTACAGCACGCTGCTTCTAACGCAACGACATAACTGCCTTACACACAGCAGCAAATGTCGCAGCACTCCTGTGTGGTTTGTTGTTGCCATGCTAAAGGTGGGGTGTTCCATGTGTGGACGAAGCCTGCGGTTAGAAACTCGATTACAGCACGCTGTTTCTAACGCAACGACATAACTGCCTTACACACAGCAGCAAATGTCGCAGCACTCCTGTGTGGTTTGTTGTTGCCATGCTAAAGGTGGGGGTGTTCCATGTGTGGACGAAGCCTGCGGTTAGAAACTCGATTACAGCACACTGTTTCTAACGCAACGACATAACTGCCTTACACACAGCAGCAAATGTCGCAGCACTCCTGTGTGGTTTGTTGTTGCCATGCTAAAGGTGGGGGTGTTCCATGTGTGGACGAAGCCTGCGGTTAGAAACTCGATTACAGCACGCTGCTTCTAACGCAACGACATAACTGCCTTACACACAGCAGCAAATGTCGCAGCACTCCTGTGTGGTTTGTTGTTGCCATGCTAAAGGTGGTGGTGTTCCATGTGTGGACGATGCCTGCGGTTAGAAACTCGATTACAGCACGCTGCTTCTAACGCAACGACATAACTGCCTTACACACAGCAGCAAATGTCGCAGCACTCCTGTGTGGTTTGTTGTTGCCATGCTAAAGGTGGTGGTGTTCCATGTGTGGACGAAGCCTGCGGTTAGAAACTCGATTACAGCACGCTGTTTCTAACGCAACGACATAACTGCCTTACACACAGCAGCAAATGTCGCAGCACTCCTGTGTGGTTTGTTGTTGCCATGCTAAAGGTGGTGGTGTTCCATGTGTGGACGAAGCCTGCGGTTAGAAACTCGATTACAGCACGCTGCTTCTAACGCAACGACATAACTGCCTTACACACAGCAGCAAATGTCGCAGCACTCCTGTGTGGTTTGTTGTTGCCATGCTAAAGGTGGTGGTGTTCCATGTGTGGACGAAGCCTGCGGTTAGAAACTCGATTACAGCACGCTGTTTCTAACGCAACGACATAACTGCCTTACACACAGCAGCAAATGTCGCAGCACTCCTGTGTGGTTTGTTGTTGCCATGCTAAAGGTGGGGGTGTTCCATGTGTGGACGAAGCCTGCGGTTAGAAACTCGATTACAGCACGCTGTTTCTAACGCAACGACATAACTGCCTTACACACAGCAGCAAATGTCGCAGCACTCCTGTGTGGTTTGTTGTTGCCATGCTAAAGGTGGTGGTGTTCCATGTGTGGACGAAGCCTGCAGTTAGAAACTCGATTACAGCACGCTGTTTCTAACGCAACGACATAACTGCCTTACACACAGCAGCAAATGTCGCAGCACTCCTGTGTGGTTTGTTGTTGCCATGCTAAAGGTGGTGGTGTTCCATGTGTGGACGAAGCCTGCGGTTAGAAACTCGATTACAGCACGCTGCTTCTAACGCAACGACATAACTGCCTTACACACAGCAGCAAATGTCGCAGCACTCCTGTGTGGTTTGTTGTTGCCATGCTAAAGGTGGTGGTGTTCCATGTGTGGACGATGCCTGCGGTTAGAAACTCGATTACAGCACACTGCTTCTAACGCAACGACATAACTGCCTTACACACAGCAGCAAATGTCGCAGCACTCCTGTGTGGTTTGTTGTTGCCATGCTAAAGGTGGGGGTGTTCCATGTGTGGACGAAGCCTGCGGTTAGAAACTCGATTACAGCACGCTGTTTCTAACGCAACGACATAACTGCCTTACACACAGCAGCAAATGTCGCAGCACTCCTGTATGGTTTGTTGTTGCCATGCTAAAGGTGGTGGTGTTCCATGTGTGGACGAAGCCTGCGGTTAGAAACTCGATTACAGCACGCTGCTTCTAACGCAACGACATAACTGCCTTACACACAGCAGCAAATGTCGCAGCACTCCTGTGTGGTTTGTTGTTGCCATGCTAAAGGTGGTGGTGTTCCATGTGTGGACCATGCCTGCGGTTAGAAACTCGATTACAGCACGCTGCTTCTAACGCAACGACATAACTGCCTTACACACAGCAGCAAATGTCGCAGCACTCCTGTGTGGTTTGTTGTTGCCATGCTAAAGGTGGTGGTGTTCCATGTGTGGACGAAGCCTGCAGTTAGAAACTCGATTACAGCACGCTGCTTCTAACGCAACGACATAACTGCCTTACACACAGCAGCAAATGTCGCAGCACTCCTGTGTGGTTTGTTGTTGCCATGCTAAAGGTGGTGGTGTTCCATGTGTGGACGAAGCCTGCGGTTAGAAACTCGATTACAGCACGCTGCTTCTAACGCAACGACATAACTGCCTTACACACAGCAGCAAATGTCGCAGCACTCCTGTGTGGTTTGTTGTTGCCATGCTAAAGGTGGTGGTGTTCCATGTGTGGACGAAGCCTGCGGTTAGAAACTCGATTACAGCACGCTGCTTCTAACGCAACGACATAACTGCCTTACACACAGCCATGTTACACACCACAATTCAGAGCTCTCTGGCGGCAGAGGACTGCAACTTGCTCCAGCGAAGCGGGAAAGTTCACCAAGTAACATGCAAGGCATGTAATACCGCAATCGATATTGAGAACAGAATAAAAAAATTCGGAGGCATTGCTTTTTAGTATGACGTCGCAAAATGTGTTTATTTCAATGGGTTACTCATTATATATCTTTCACATGTCCTTACAAGTGTACCACAAACTTTCATTGTCCTATGATCTCTCGTTTTCCATGGGGGCCCTCTCAGGTTACAAAAGTGTAATCATAACCACCCTGTATGTTGATAGACAGATCCAAAAAATGTCTCTGAGTACTATGGGACTTAACATCTGAGGTCATCAGTCCCCTAGAACTCAGAACTACTTAAACCTAACTAACCTAAGGACATCACACACATCCATGGCCGAGGCAGGATTCGAACCTGCGACCGTAGCAGTCGCGCGGTTCCGGACTGAAGCCCCTAGAACCGCTCCGCCACCGCAAGATAGATCCACTTATTTCCCTCACTTGAATAGTAATTACAGATTGACGTCGCTTACTCAACTACATGAAGTGAATTGAGCCTTAATAATTCTGGCCGTAGTTTAATTGGTTTGTCCTTCGTGACAGATGAACCCTGGGACAATACATCACTGGCGACAGTTTTCCCCAACTGTAACAATGTTAGACTGTGCACAGCCGAAAAGCAACATTTGTATGACGCGTACACTTAGTGAATTTTTCATGACGCTTCCTGTTACATATACATCTACATGATTCCTCTGCAATTCACATTTAAGTGCCTGACTGAGAGTTTATTGAACTACTTTCATTCTCTTACTCTACTGTTCCACTCTCGAACAGCGCGCGGAAAAACTGACCACTTACACCACTGGCCATTAAAATTGCTACACCACGAAGATGACGTGCTACAGACGCGAAATTTAACCGACAGGAAGAAGATGCTGTGATACGCAAATGATTAGCTTTTCAGAGCATTCACACAAGGTTGGCGCCGGTGGCGACACCTACAACGTGCTGACATGAGGAAAGTTTCCAACCGATTTCTTATACACAAACAGTAGTTGACCGGCGTTGGTTGGTGAAACGTTGTTGTGATACCTCGTGTAAGGAGGAGAAATGCGTACTTTGATAAAGGTCGGATTGTAGCCTATCGCGATTGCGGTTTATCGTGTCGCGACATTGCTGCTCGCGTTGGTCGAGATCCAATGACTGTTAGCAGAATATGGAATCGGTGGGTTCAGGAGGGCAATACGGAACGCCGTGCTGGATCCCAACGGCATCGTATCACTAGCAGTCGATATGACAGGCATCGTATCCGCATGGCTGTAACGGATCGTGCAGCCACGTCTCTATCCCTGAGTCAAGAGATGGGGACGTTTGCGAGACAACAACCATCTGCACGAACAGGTCGACGACGTTTGCAGCAGCATGGACTATCAGCTCGGAGACCATGGCTGCGGTTACCATTGACGTTGCATCACAGAGAGGAGCGCCTGCGATGGTGTACTCAACGACGAACCTCGGTGCACGAATGGCAAAATGTCATTTTTTCGGATGAATCCAGGTTCTGTTTACAGCATCATGATCGTCGTATCCGTGTTTGGCGACATCACGGTGAACGCACATTGGAAGCGTGTATTCGTCATACTGGCGTATCACCCGGCGTGATGGTATGGGGTGCCATTGGTTACACGTCTCTGTCACCTCTTGTTCGCATTGACGGCACTTTCAACAGTGGACGTTACATTTCAGATGTGTTACGACTCTTTACTCTACCCTTCATTCGATCCCTACGAAACCCTACATTTCAGCAGGATAATGCACGACCGCATGTTGCAAGTCCTGTACGGATCTTTCTGGATACAGAAAATGTTCGACTGCTGCCCTGGCCAGCACATTTTTCAAATCTCTCACCAACTGAAAACGTCTGGCCAATGGTGGCCGAGCAACTAGTTCGTCGCAATACGCCAGTCACTACTCTTGATGAACTGTGGTATCGTGTTGAAGCTGCATGGGCAGCTGTACCTGTACATGCCGTCCTAGCTCTGTTTGACTCAATGCCCAGGCGTATCAAGGCCGTTATTACGGCCAGAGGTGGTTGTTTTGGGTACTGATTTATCAGGATCTATAAACTCAAATTGCGTGAAAATGTCAGTTCTAGTTTCATATATTTGTCCAATGAATACCCGTTTATGATCCGCATTTCTTCTTGGTGTCGCAATTTTAATGGCCAGTATTGTAAATCTTTCCGTGGGAGCTCCAATTTCTCTTATTTTGCTATAATGATCATTTCCCCCTATGAAGGCGTTAGTCAATAAAATATTTTCGCATTCGATGGACAACGTCACAGATTGAAAATTCTTGAAAAGACCTCACCGCAACAAAAACGCCTTTGTTTTAATTATTGCTATCCCAACTCGCGTATCATATCTGTGACACACTCTCCCCTGTTTCGCGATAGTACAAAACGGGCTGCCCTTCTTTCAACTTTTTCGATGGGTTCCTTCATTCCTATCTGATTCGGATCCCATACCGCGCAGTCATACACCAGATGAATATGGACAGGCATAGTGTAGGCTGTCTCTATAGTAGACCTGTTGCATTTCCTAAGTGTTCTGCCAATAAATTTCAGTCTTTGGTTCGCCTTCCCCACAACATATTCTATGCGATTGTTCGACTTTTTCGCAATAATTATCCCTAAATATTTAGTTGAACTGTTAGCCTATATTTGTGTGATCTATAGTGTAGCCGAAATTTAACGGACCACTTTTAGTGCTCGTATAGATGACCTCACATAATTTAGGACCAATTGCCACTTTTTGCACCATACGGGTATCTTATGTAAATCGTTTTACAATTGGTTTTGATCTCCTGATGACTTTACTAGAGAGTAAACTACATCATCATCTGCAAACATTGTAAGATGGCTGCTCATATTGTCTCCTAAATCCTTTATGTAGATCAGGAACAGCACAGGGCCTGTAACACTTCACTGGGGAACGCCAGATATTACTTCTGCATTAATAGATGGTTTCTCGTCACCTTCTGACAGGGAAGCACGAATCTAGTCCACACCTGGGACCTGTTGTTATGTTTATCCTTAGTTGATAGGTAGTGTTTGTGTAGTTTCCGTTCGCGCCGAAAGAGTTTTTTGAGGCGAGATTTTGGATCGTAATACACTCAAAAATTGCGGTTATGCATGACTTATCAGGAAGTGAGTATATTGAAGTAGTTCAACGTCGGGGTACGTTTGACCAAAATAATGATATGATAGGGACAGTTTTCTTACATATTATATAAAAAAACACGAAATGAGCGGATTAGTGGATGGTAATCACAGTTTCTCGGCTTACAAAGAATGCAGGGGTAACATGACATCAAAATAATACATATGACACAATAGAGAATTCAGACGGACAACCTTCTGCAGCAGTCCTACCGACAGCATCATAATATTAAACTTGATATGGAGAATAATGAAAAATATTTTTGTGTATTGGTTTATTTAGATTTCAGCAAATTGGAAGTGAACGAGAGAAGTGAGATCGTGTTGAGACAATGTAATCGTAGATACGGAAGAAACGCACATAAGGTTATCAACAATGAAATGGAGAACACATTCAAAGACGTGATTACCTTAACGTAGCATTCAAGAAGAACCGCAGTGGGAAAGGAGTAAAAGATGCAAGTTCTGTGGTACGGAGACGAAGGAAGAAGGAAAGAATAATCTGAAAAAATGGGTCGAGGGATAGGAACCATACCCCGATTGCATCAATCAATGATTTTGGCCTTCTTATTTAATCAGTTACCTTGTTTCTTTGGTGGAGGATAAATAATCGGTGAAAGAGAGTAAGCAACTTATTTACACTATGTTGATCCTATGAGATAGCGTAACTAGAAGAGAATAGTATACCTCTAATCATCTAACAATAAGTCATAAACCTTGTATTAATCATGAATTTGTCTCTATGATGGGCAGCCAATATAAAATATAAGAAGTTTATGTGTCACGCTGGCAACAGTTTAACATGCACACTGCCTACAATAGCTTTAATAATTTTATAATCGATATTATCTGAAACCATCTAATATACGTTTAATTTGTTTTTAAAGTTGTAGAGAAACTAGCGTCATGGAGTTGAGATTAAATTAATATTCTTTAATGTCTCAGTTGCATTACTGGAAATGGACGAAAGGAAAGAGTAAATTTCTTGTAAAATACGGCTGGAATACACTGTCACCCTTAAATATTTAATCTAAAGATGAAATTTTACAAGAGTGTGGAAACGGGTGGAGACGAGCCCAAGTTTTGGCGGTGGGCGTTATCACGACTGCTAGCTGAGCGTCAGGTAATTGGTTGGCAACAGTTTGGAGTGCCTGATTCACTTTTGCTGCCAACTGACTGATGGACACAGACTCGGCTGGTGGGCTAGTTCCAAGGGGCTGGAAACGGGGAAGTGAAGAATGGAAGGGTGGCTTCCTGCCGAAACACGGTAGTGCCGTAACTCTGGACGTCGAAGTGTGGTGTCTACACTGGCAACCTCCAATGCTAAGAGCGAGGAGACTACTTGTTATGTTGACTATATGGACAGTTTTCTTACAGCATTATAATATATGATGACTTGTTACACTTTCCCTCCTTGTGAGAGATTTATGACGTAGGCAGTCCATACCACTACACAGTTCTGTGCTGCAAGGCCACTGTTCGTTTACCATTCTCGCTCTGCTAGGAAGAACATTAACATTCTATCATCCACACCAAACAGCATTGACCACCACATCCACATCAGACTAAGCCCATGGATCGCAAGGACCTACCTGTTCATGTTACTCCACAACTGAAACCTATTCAGCTCTCTATGGAACCACCAGCACCTCACTAGCATTGTACATTCGAGCTTACAAACACCGAATTACCAGCATCCATTAGTAATTCGCCGACATTTGGCAGTAACTACAAACAACTTGTGTAGCCACAACTGCATGTTACCTTCACGCCGATACTGAGGGGAAAAGATGCCACTGTGATTTCTTCATTCGAGCATTTGTTGCCATTCTGTTGACGATCCGAGTGACATTGAAAGGTCTCTGTTGGATTCCTTTCATGTTAATTTATTAAAACTGTTGTCATTTACGGCATACATTCCACTTCTAAATTTACTGTGGTGTTTCTATCTGGGAGGAGACTGAGCAGTGGAACGTGTTACTTTTACACAAAATCAAGAACGATCTGTCACATTACTACACTTTAAAACGCAGTCTATATACAATTCATGTCACACAGTCTCATACGGAACCTACATCCGCTTTCTTTTATATACTGTATATGATAAGATACTGTCATCCCCCATCCCTTCTGTGTGAAAGGATGAATGAGCAAATGTATTTCTAGTTGCATGCTTGGTGGTAGCAGACAAGCCTGTCTGCTAGAGAACAGTAGGACCAACGTCGGAACAGGTAGCTACGCTTTCTAAAAGCAAAGGGGTTTCTATTCTTAGTATGGTCCTGTCTGTCCCTTGTCATGTTGGTATAGGAAGCTGCCTCTCTGGTCACTTCCGTTTTGTATCTGGAAGCACCCTTGGTAGGGGCCCACGGTAGTCTGCCCGCGGCGAGCGTCTGAAGTGGTGAGATCTCCGGCCAAGCGCGTCTCTGCTAAGTCCGTAGGATAATGGATTTCTTAAGTTCAGCCTAACTGAAAATTTCAGGTTTAGATCTAAAATATCTAATGTTACCTTAAATTGCAACGCAGTGTAATTCGAGTGTGAAGTTCAGAATATCTTCCAGTAGTTGCTTTGTCACTACTTTGTGAGTAAAGTGGAACCACGTGTGGATGGTCCGTAACTCTAACTAGATCATCAATCTTAAATGCGTATGTGCGTGAGATTATAACGTCTCGTCTTGACAATATTTTTCAATATAGCAACTTTTCTTTATGTTCAACCCACGTGGGGTGTACTTTGTGAGACCAGTACCATGTGCTTATAGAATTGTTTGACCCATCAGGGTAATAGTAAGACGATAGCAACCAGTTCGAGGTTTTTCTTTTGTAATTTGTGTTTCGATGTAATTTATTTTAATTATCAAAATTATTGTGGAGTTACACTCTTTGTGTAAACCAAGTTGACCACGTGAAGCATGTAGTGTAATCATCAAAGTAGCCCTCAGCTATTCTTTTCGGGAAGATTTCACAGAGAGTTAGTATGAATTTAGTATACCAGTGTGTGGTAATTTCATGACGGACAAGATTGCGCTATGAACGTAACTTCTTTGGGTGAAACTTGAATCGGTTGGTTGTGGTTAATTTCCTCTTGCATATGTTTCAACGTTCTTCGTGTGTTATTTTATGAATGCAGTGTTGTATGCAGTCTCCCAATCTTGGCTCCATATTTGATGTGTTCCGTAAGATTACAAACTCACTTTTCACAATCCTAAATAAGGCACCAGTTTAGTTATGAATCAAGCTTAATATGCTGAAATTTTAACGGAACAATGATCAATGTTAAAATAAATGTCCAAATATAAACTGATTTATTTCTTTTTATTTAAATTGTCTTTTTATATATATATCACCGGTTATTGTAAGATGACTACTAAAAGATTATAATTAATGTTAGTCTGGTTGGGAATTTGGTAAGCTAGACTGGATACCTGGTGAAACAGTTGCTCAGCAAGGTTAACTTCCGCAGATAGGTGTTGTGTCTAGACAAGACAGCCTAGAGGAATATGAGAGGAAGCCGAAAGGCACGCGCTTAAACTCACGCAGGCTGGCGTGAGGTCTGAAACAGGATACGTAATGAATGCTATAAAGAAAAGTACGTAGCTTCTGGAATACTTAACTTTAATCCACATTTGTAGAACATCGCTCTTGATGATACATTAATAGAATCTCAATATCAATTGAATAAGGCGCCTTGCTAGGTCGTAGCAAATGTAGCTGAAGGCTATGCTAACTATCGTCTCGGCAAATGAGAGCGTATTTTTCAGTGAACCATTACTATGAACGTCGGCTGTACAACTGGGGCGAGTGCCAGTACGTCTCTCTAGACCTGCCGTGTGGTGGCGCTCGGTCTGCTATCACTGACAGTGGCGACACGCGGGTCCGGCGTATACTAACGGACCGCGGCCGATTTAAAGGCTACCACCTAGCAAGTGTGGTGTCTGGCGGTGACACCACAATAGGTCACAGCATTTAACCCGCTTTTATTGTCTTGAATATCAGCACCGCTTTCAGAACAAATTAATGCATCAACATTACAACATCCTCTTCTGGAAGGTGCCTGGCTGAAGGAGAACGTGTTCCACCTGCTGTGCCCATCCGAGATGAGCCTGCCTGTTGTACCACGCCCAGTCTTTGAGCCACAACCACATAACACACACTCAACACTGATCCACTCCTTTCTCCAGAAAGTTTGATGACTTCGTTAAAACCCCCGTTTCTTCTCCTATAACAAAGTAAACAACCTTTTCTCATGCTGTGAAGTGAACAGCCCACAATTCTTGAGTGACAATGGTGTATCTGCAGTCTCACATCTGGTTCTGATTCAGTGTTATGCGTACTTTCTTTCAGTAGACTCCTATTTTCCATGACTATTTTTCTATTTTCATTGAAGCATGTACTTCGTATTGTTCGTTTTGTAATAGCAATAATGTATGTTGGTTCACCCTAAGATGTGCTTATTGACAGTTTTCGTTTTTGGTAGCTATTACAATAAAGTAATTTACACACATAATGTTTTCACAAACCACCTATTAGCTTTACATGTTTGATTAATTTTCCAGTGTTATGTTATTACTTCTGTCATATGCTAGTAGATATAGTGCATAATTGAAAACATGGGTAGTTATAAGAGGTGAACTGATTCATTTATATAAATATTACAGTGTTTATGTCATTTATTCCCAATTGAGTTCTTCATGAGTTTGTGTGTAGTATGTTTTAGATTTTGTCTTGTGCTTAAATTCTGGTTTAGCATGTCATCGGCGATTTTACACATTTATTTTGATAGATGTTCTAAGAGAAAACGACATGTTTCTGTTCTCATAACAATTTCAGTATAATGTAAAACAAATAAGTCACTTATGAACATTAATGCAGCACAGAAATCAAAATAGTATCTATTGAGTATGAGTGGATCTTCAGTAAAGTTGAAATCTGTCACTTCACTTGGAGAATGATCAGCGAACCACAAGCTGATAAGGACACAGCAGTAAAACACTTTTTTAACTTAATTCCAACTGTAGCCTTTGTGAAGGAGTGAACGTTTTGACCAGCTGGGGGCTTGATTTGCACATTGTAAAATTATTAATGATCATAAAATTGCCTTCAGCATTATGGCCAGCTGTAAGGACGAATGGGTAAGTTGGTTTGCGTTTGGATGAAGGTGTAGTACTCTCGTGGTTGACACTTTACCCTCAGCTCAGGAAATGACATTGGTGGTCATCTACACAATAGTTTTGATCCCACCGGGTCAAGATAATTTTAAAATTTTGCTTGTTAATGCCCCTATCTTTCTTTAGCGCAAAATTTTTGTGCAGCAACCGGGATGTCATGAAAAGTGACAAGGCCTTCCACTCATCTCTTTTCATTTATATGTCTTTAATAATGTGACTGGAGGGGAGTTGAGTTAGTCTAATATCATTAATGAGATAACAGTGATTATATGAACTGACTTCATTTCCTCTTTTTAACATTCTGTAATCTAACATGGTACTTGCTATATCAGTTTGCTTTTATGGGCGAGGTAGGAAGTGACTTGTAGGAAGCCTCCTCCTTGGGGAGGTGAGGACACGCAGGCTTTCAAGGAACTGTAAGGGACTAGAGCAGCAAGTAAAGCCACCTCATCTTGTATGGTGGAAGTCACTTCGCCGAACGGTGTGCTGGCACAGGGGCTGATGTACAGTTTATAGCAGGGGTCCGCTGCTGATAGCCAAGATAAAACCATTTGTTCAGAGGACGGAACTCTATTAGAGGGTTCAGACGTTGCAACTAGCCACATCGACAGTTTTTTTTAATATTTCTCGAGAGCTGTAATGCGAGGCTCACTAGTGGTTGTGAAAGCATCGATTCGTGTGATGGAAGTGACGTCAGCAAAATGTAACACTTAGCTTGAAGTTTTTTACAGAAAAGGATAAGTAGTTCAGTTCATTGACTTTTTGGCGTTTCGCCTTTTCTTGTTGGGATATTTTGTTGAAGAAACAGTTACACCATTGCCGGGTTGTAGTGACTTTTGAGACGATTGGTAGTCGCATTTTGCTGGATGGGAGAAGGGAGCAATTAGCTCTTTACAGACTTGAAATGTAATGACCTTATCACAGGTCTTGGAAGTTCCAATGTTCGTGTCCTCAGCCGACCAATCGTAGCACTTCATAGTAGCAAGGAGCGGTGCCTCCACTCTGCTTGTATGACACCAAAGATTATAGTGAGCACCGTTTACACCTCCGGTATATTAGGATGAGCAAGAATTTGTAGGTCAGATTCATGGTAGATTTCACCCTTTGTCAGTTAATCCTTTTGGATGTTTGGTTCATGATTCAGACATCGTCATATAGTCAGGTTACAATACATTTCAGTGTCAGATGCGAGATTATTAAGCAACTTCACCTGTCGAATAACTTTGACAGCTGGCAGTCCTACTTTTGCGATTCTCATCGGAAAGTATATCATTGTAACGGTAATAATTTCATAATTGTTTTGAATGTTTTATGATTCAAAATACTTTTTTATAATAAACCATAGAGTGCATTTAAACCTCCAGTTTATTATTACATTTAATGCTTTTCAGTGATAAATATTATGTCAATTCCCCACCTTAAGATTCACTGCTAGGGCCAAAATAATCTATAGCGTTAGTAAATTTGTTGCATACATTAAATTCAGCACTGAGTCACAAGGGTGTGCCTGTTTCACGATTAATTCTGATTGACTTAACTTCGCTTATACACATGGGGTTTTGGACCTGTGTTATGTACCATAGGGATCAGTATTACGTCTCGCTACAGCGACCTTGTCGTCACTAATCCCTGTATCGGTCATAAAGCTCCCTATTTGCTCGGGATTATTTATTGCTAAGATGTCGAGTATGTTATCGAAACCATTTAAAAATCGTATGGACTCATGAACTAAATGTCGAAAATAATTTTCGGAGGAAGTATTTAGTACGATTTCGGACGATGTTTTATGACTATCACCACCCGTCAACATATAAAAGGTTTATTGAAGTCACCACCTAGTACAATTTTATAAGTAGGACACCTATTTCAAATGAGACTTAAGTCTTCTTTGAACTGTTCAGGAACAGTATAATCTGAGTCGGGAGGTCGGTAAAAGTTACCATTTATTAATTTATTCCGTTTGCCAAGTACAACCTCTACCCACCCTAACTCACAGGAACTATCTATTTCAGTTTCGCTACGAGATAGACTACTTGTAACAGCAATAAACACGTCGCCACCCAGCTGTATTTAATCTATGCTTTCTGAATGCCGTCAAGTTCTTTATTGAAATTTCGGTTGAAATTATCTCCAGCTTCAGCCAGCTTTCAGTACCTATAAAGATTTGTGCTTCAGTGCTTTCTATTAGCGCCTAGAGCTGTGGTTCTTCCCATCACACTTAGGCAATTTATAACTATAATACTAGTGGTTTCTAGGTCAACCTTTCTCCTGTGTTTGACCTGCGCCCTTTGAGACTGAAATCCTTTTTCTTCCTGAGACACACAAATCTAAAAAAAGAAAAACGGCCAGTTCCGCACTACCTGTGTAGCCAGCTCCTGCGTATAGTGGATTCCTGACCTATTAAGCGGAACCCGATACCCCACCAGCCTATGGCGCAAGTCGAGAAATCTGCACGTTACACGGTCACAGATCCGACTCTCCACGCGGCTCTGTACCAAAGATCCGCAACCGGTTCTAATGATGATGCTACAGATGGTGAGCTCTGCCTTCATCTCGCAAGCAAGACTAGCAGTCTTTACCAAATCAGATAGCCGCCGGAAAACAGAGAGAGTCTCTTCTGATCCAAAGTGGAACACATCATTAGTACCAACATGAGCCACCACCTGCAGTTGGTTGCACCTTGTGCTGTTCGTGGCATCCGAAAGGACCCATTCCATATCTAGGATGGCTCCCCCTGGTATGCATAGGGCGTGCACACTAGACGTTTTCCCCGCCTGGCAGCCATGTCCTTAAGGGGCCTAATTACGAACCTAACACTGGAGCTCCCAGCTACCAATAATTCCACCCTCTTTGACTGTGCGGATCTTTCCTACAATAGAAATTACATTGCAAGTGTCATCACTTTCGTAAACTTCCCGGTCCTCAGGCATACATTCCTTGAAAGGATACAGCCTCGTCAGTCCAATCAGTAGGGTTTCAAGCATTTCTCCCGTTTCTCCTCCCACCCCCTCCCCACTTCTGAAGATGTGGCGCCACAAGTGTTGCACCGAATCTGTGTCCTTAGGGCACAGTTTACAAACTGCACCACTCCATTACCCACAACGTAACCAAGATTGTAAAGAGCTTCCTGTGCATCCTTCGTAGTGTCTACAGAAAAATTACCGTCTGCACAACACAAAAACCAGTGGCAGACGTAATTTCTTGTACATCTGGACCAGACTCCATTTCCTCTGAACAATCCCCATTATCACCCAAATGGGTGGATACTACTGCACTTAAATATCACCCGCATTGCTCCTTACGCACTCATTAACGTCAGTATAGCATACGCTTAATTCGTCTGGCACTACGTATGATTCGAACTCTGCAATTTCAGGAGGTATTGGAGCTGATAATTCAACATCACTCTCCTTAACTTATACAGCGTTAGCACTTTCCACATCAATTAAACTTACACTGTCAACTTTTTTTCTTCTTACTTCATGCCTCCGTGCAAGGACTACCCCTTTTTCCTTCTTTCGGGCCTCTCCAAAGGCCTGATATTACTTATTGCCGGGGAAACATACTGGTCCTCGTTTTCAACCCATCACTCGTCATATTCTTTCTGACTCTTCTTTGCATACTTAGAAGTAACTCTACCGCGAAAAACTATGTTCTCTTCCTCGGCCTTTATTTTCTTAGCTTTTCATTAAAATGTCGTACTGTGTTCTATATTACGATGCAGGTTCTACAATGCGCAGATCACGTGGAGTTGGTGGTAACGATATACGTTTATTGAGTACAACACTGCTCAGGCTTAGCATGAGGTCTACGACTTTTTCCGAGCGTATGGAAATGTTTCCAGCCGGCCGATGTGGCCGAGCGGTTCTAGGCGCTTCAGTGCGTAACCGCGCTGCTGCTACGGTCTCAGGTTCGAATCCTGCCTCGGGCATGGATGTGTGTGATGTCCTTAGGTTAGTCAGGTTTAAGTAGTTCTAAGTCTAGGAGACTGATGACCTCAGATGTTAAGTCCCATGGTGCTTAGAGCCATTTTAAATGTTGCCATGGGTTAGTGAACGGTCTTTCGCAATATTCAGGCTAGAATTCCTTACTAAATATTACGCCAAAATGGATCATTCGTGGCATACAACTGAGCTTGGAGAAACTTTGTTTCCACTAAGTGAAACCATGGCAAGCGAGCCAATGTCACAAGGTCTCCCGACCATGGAGGTGCCGATTTCTCTGCGTACAGGCACGCTAAAGATGGGGTCCCATGATGATTTACCATCAGGTATAGGGAATTTAGTTTGGATCTCCGTGGGAGAGATTTACCACAGGAAATGTTATGTGTGGTTGAGTCACCTGAAAGTAACGAGTATTTGGATACAATCCACTGTTTTTTTCGCAGAAGTGTAGCGTCCGTAAGAAACGTGAATGATGAGTGCATGGTCCCAGTTACCCTGGATAATTTCGGTATGGATGACGCGACCCAACCGAAGGGCTTGATGATAGCCACATTGGATAGTTTGGATGAAGAGGACATAGAGAGGCCTTATACTGACCACAGCTACAAGGATACTATCAATAAGCCTTCGTTGCGTGACGAAGTGGCCCATATACAGAGCAGTAACTGGCGGTCAATGGAAGCACTACTGTTACACTTTAAATATGTCTTTGATTCACAGGCTCCATTATCCAGTGCTAGCGCTAGGCAGCATCACATACCAACAGGACATAGTGCCCTGGTTTTCAGGAAGCCGTATCATAACCAAAGGATTTGGAAGAGTTCATCGACCAACCAACAGTTGGTAGAAGGCACCATAGAATCCAATGATAGTCCTTGGGGGGAGGGGGGATGGCACCCGTGCCCCTGGTCCCCAAAAATCGACAGATGGCACCTTAAAGTATCGTTTCTATTGAGGCTGTATGTACTTGGACGCTCGAACCATCACCAATGCCTATCTGATACATAATATCATGGACACGCCTGATAACTTAGGGTGATGACAATTCTTTTCCACAACACTACTGTGGAGTGGCTACTATCAGGTGGAGGTACTGCCAGAGGAAACATCTAAAACAGGTTTTACAGTCTCATGGGAGCATCTTACATTCTGTGTTCCATATCAACGTATAATAACCACACCCAGACAGTAGGTGATGGCACTAGCACCGGAGGGAATATAAAGCACGTCGGGAGGGGGAAACGTAGAAAACAGTGTAGGCATAGCCATAATGCTGAAACGGAGAGATTTATGTGCCGTCCAGAAAGGGCGTGATCGTTGGCTTTCGCACCAAACATGGAAGCATTTCCGAATCTGCTAAGTTTGTAAACTGTTCGCTTGCCATCGCGGTTAAAATATGCCATGCATGGCAAAATGGCGGTATCCAAAACCGTCTCCGAGGCAACTTCGATGCCATAGACGACAAGAATGAACGACAGCTATGGAGATGTATACGAGTGAACAGAAATACAATTTTTGAGCAACTTAACACCCGGATTAAACAAGGGTCTACCAACAGTGCCCCCAGTGCCCTGTTCAGCGAATGTTGCTGTGTAAGGGCCTCCACAGCAGCTGGCTGGTTCATGCACACATGCTGACTGCTGTTCATTGGCGACGAAGACTGGAATTTCCATGCCAGTATCACAACTGGACGTCGAGTGAGTGTGGCCTTTTCATATGAATCACGTTTTACAGTCCATCATACATATGTCCATTGGTGTGTATGACCCTGCAACAATCGTCGTAACGCTCCGGGCCAGAGGAGAAAGAATTATGGTCTGGGGACTGTTTTTCGTGGCATTCCCTGTGTGATCTCTTCATTCTGGAACGCACAGTGGGTCAACACAAGGAAGCATCTATCCTTGTGGACCATGTCCATCCATACATACGGTTTTTTTGCTCAGCACTATGGCATCTACCAGAAGTTGGCATGGCTACATATATCTTCATGCTCAATCGGCTGGACGTATTTCGAATGGAGATATCTTATACCCTGAATTAACACACAGGCTACCTTATATATACCAGCTTGTCAAAAGGATGGCGATGGGAATGAAAATGAAGTGTAGCCTATGACTTTCAATACCCATACGTTATTCATCTATTATTTGAGAATGAGAGCAATTAGTGACTTGTACCAAACTTTACACATAATATCAAACCCTTATAAAATAGTTTCGTGGTGACAATCTCCAGAAAATGATGAAAGGAAAAAATTTCATCGCTTACTACATTTAAGCTCTTCACTTACTAAAAATGCCGCATGAAAGATGATCTTTTAATTTATTACTTCTTTACTACTTACTGATTCGCGACACATTTTGTAATCAGTAGCCGGTCGGAGTGGCCGTGCGGTTCTAGGCGCTACAGTCTGGAACCGAGCGACCGCTACGGTCGCAGGTTCGAATCCTGCCTCGGGCATGGATGTGTGTGATGTCCTTAGGTTAGTTAGGTTTAATTAGTTCTAAGTTCTAGGCGACTGATGACCTCAGAAGTTAAGTCGCATAGTGCTCAGAGCCATTTGAACCATTTGTAATCAGTATTCACATATGTCGCTGAATGTACCTACAAGAATATATTGTTGTACGCCACACAGTTCAGGAGGTATGACGTAAAATACTAAGATGCGTAAAAAACTACTGCATCATGCACGACGTTTTTATTTATTACGTCTTTACCACCAGCTCTTTTCCAAACACATTTCTCAGATAGTAGTCACATATACCACTGGATGCGCTTGCAAAATTGTCTCATTATACGACTCACAGGTCAGGAAATATGGCGTCATAAACACTTAGCTGCGTAAAAATGAAACTGCAGGGCGAAATTAGCTACAGATACAGATGAAAGGCGTGTACAAATACGTGAAATATGCTGAATACATGAGAAATATATTTGACATGTGCATAAATGGGCAAAGTCAGGGATAAAAATCTTATCCTAAACCCCTTGAATTATTTCAACCTAATTTCGTACACTTATTATTTATGATCTGAAAAGAAATACTAAGGGGGTAAAACCAACAACCTTCTATTGGGGTGGAGGTTACAATGTGGAGATGGAAGCGGAGAGGAAGAGATATATACAGACAGGGGGCGAGTAGGAGCTGGAGACAGAGGGAGGAGAAGATGGACAGAATGAGAAGGAAATGGACAGAGAAAGGGAAGAGCAGGAGATGGGCAGGGATAGCGAAGAGGAGATGGACATAGAGAGGGGCTGAGAAGTATGACAGAGAGATGAGGGAAAAGAAGATGCCTAGAGAGGGGGGGACAGAGACAGATGGGGAGGAGATGGACAGAGAGGAGGAAAGAGGGGATGGATGGACAGAGAGAGCTAGAGGGTGGGAGGGAGGGGGGGATTGTTTTGGGGAAGACCAGACAGCGAGGTCATCGGTCTCATCGGATTAGGGAAGGACGGAGAAGGAAGTCGGCCGTGCCCTTTCAAAGGAACCATCCCGGCATTTGCCTGGAGCGATTTAGGGAAATCACGGAAAACCTAAATCAGGATGGTCGGACGCGGGATTGAACCGTCGTCCTCCCGAATGCGAGTCCAGTGTGCTAACCACTGCGCCACCTCGCTCGGTGGGAGGGAGGGGGGGAAGGAGAAGATGGAATAATAGGAGATTGGAATATATATGTAGCCAGGCATTTTTATAAGTAATTGTTTAACCATGGGTAACACCACAGAGTGGAGCTAGTTTAAAGTACATTTTAATTATATTTTACATGTACAGACATGGGCAAGCCATGAGTAGAAAGCTCATCCTAAATACCTGAAACAATTTCAGCCAAATCTCGCACACATATTAACTTACCATCTGGAAAGAAATACTATGGCGGTTAAGGACTGTCAGCTGTATATTGAGGTGGGGGTGATAATGTGGAGAGAGAAGGAGAAGGTGGAGATGGGCAGACAAAGATGGGGAAGGAGGAGAAGGACACTGTTAAGGGTAAGGAGGAGATGGAGAGAAAGAGGAGAGAGAGGGGGAATGGACAGGGATAAGGGAGGAGAAAATGGACAGAGAAAGGGAACAGAATGAGATAGAGATGGAGAGGGGACAGGGGAAAATGGACAGAGCAAGTAAGAGGAGGGGATAGAGAGATATAGAGAGAGAGAGAGAGAAGGGAGGAGGAGATGAACAGCAAAAGTGGGAGGAGGAGATGGACAGGGTAAGGGAGAGTGGAAGATGGACAGAGAGAGGGTGATGAGGAGTTGGGCAGAGAGAGGCAACAGAGAGTGGATGTGTAGGACGTGGGTAGGGTGAGGGCTGGAGGAGATGGATGGAGAGGGGGAATGAGGAGATGGATGGAGAGAGGCAAAAGGAGGAGATGGTCTAATAGAAGATTAGAATAAATATATACACAGACATCTTGATATAAATAACTGTTTCACCACAGGGCACAACTAGTTTTCAGTACCATGGGATGTCATTTGAGCATAAAAATGCATAAACCACATACGAAAGATTTTGAAATGGGGCTTTGTGTGGCCTAAAACCCAGAAAATGTATGGTGTATCTTCATGATGTTATAGATTTTCCGAAAAATATGAACAAACATATAAAATGATTGGAGGAAGTATTCAATAGAATATGGGCAGCACTTCTGCTAAGTATTGAAAAATGTAATTTTACACAGACTCAAGTCAAGTACCTGACCACATTATTAGTGAAGAGGGTTTTTCAACTGATCTGCATTTAATGTTTGCAGTCTCTGAATATTCAATCCCTCAAATAATGAAACAGTTACATTCTTTCCTGGTCCTCTGTAACTATTAGCAAAAATTTGAGAAAAAATATGCACAAGTTGCTCAACCATTAAATCATTTGCTGAAAAAGGTGTTAAATTAGAATAGTCAGTAGAATGCGAATATGCCTTTCAGGCATTGAAAAAAGCATTAATTTAAGATCCAGTAAAAATTTTTCCCAATTATGACAAAGAATTCATCCTTGCCTGCATTGCTTTCAGTGGTGCATTTGGTTGCATTCTCAGTCAGTATATTGATGGTAAAGAGCATCCTGTAGCATATGCATCTTGACAGCTAATCAGAGTGGAATGCAACTACTTTACCACAGAGAAGGAAATGTTGGCAGTGATCTCTGGGATCACTTACTTTCGATGTTACCTGTACAGACAGAAATTCAAAATTGTAACAGACCACACTTCATTGAAATTGCTATTTGTTTGAAGGATCTCTCTAGCAGATTAACAAGGTGGGCTCTTAAGTTTATTAAGTTTGACCATGAAGTCATTCCTAAATCTGGGAAGAAAAACAGAAACGCAGATACTCTGAGCCACATGGTCACAGTGCTACAAGCATTTGGGAAAACATTGTGGTAAGGTCTTATGGGACCAAACTTCTGAGGTCATCGGACCCTAAGCTTACACTCTACTTAATCTAAGTTAAAGTAACTTACGCTAAGGACAACACACACACCCATGCCCGAGGGAGGACTCGAAACTAGACCGCAAACATTTGGGGAATACGTGATTTGCAGAGAGCACTGGCAGGTAATGCCGACTGTCAGACATTTAGGTCGCAGCTGCAGTTTGTAACATACAAAGACTTGCTATGTAAGTCAACAGAATGTGGACTGCACATAGTGGGTCTGTTGTCACGGAGGAATGAAGCATTAAAACACAACAGCACGCTGTCATGTGTTGTTGTGTGGTTAAAGAGCAACAAATAGAAGGGCAGCTGAAAAATGTTGGTAGCATATAGGAAAATGTGATCTGGATCAGTAGGTTCGAAACTGCAAACCGTGTACACAGTGGACTAACCTCAACTAGAAATGAATTCCTCTACAAAGGATGCAAGAGGCATCAAAACTCTTTGATAGCATGGGGCTTGATACTTTGTGCCCATTTGACCGAATCCCAGCTGGTAATAAGTAAGTGTATATTATGAGTTACTGATTATTTTTCCGGGTTATTTCTATGACAGCAATTCCTGACTAGCAGACTGTTGTGGTTGCTTCAGCACTAGTGAATGATTTGATTCTTAAATTTGGCTGACCAGTCAGGGTACAAACTTCTTATCTGATTTGGTGCAATATCTGCACCATGTAATTCACGTTCACAAGTTATGGACAAATCCCTTCCATCCACAAGCAAACAGGTGAACAGAGTGTGTTCATCAAACAATTTCGAAGATGATGAGTCATAATGCTAACAACCAACATGCAGAATAGGTAATATATCTGCAGTTTGTCATCAGCACTTACAATTCCAAGATACATACTGCTACTGAATTCTTACCATACAAGGTTGTCTACACATGGAAAATGCCATCTTTCTTATATGTGTTACATCCTAAGTCAGCATCCGACTTCGAGTCAGCAAAGATGTTTGCAAAAAGGATATGCAACGTTTGGCAAAGAGTCAGACGAGCAAAGATGAAAGCTCTGGAAATACAAGACGTATGGGACAGTGTATGAGTCAGCTTCCACAATTCAGAGTTGGCGAGTAGGTGTTGGTTACCAACCCTTACAAGCCAAAAGTGAAAACAAAAAAGAAATTCTGACGAAATATAACGTTCCATATCAAGTCGTAGAAATGACTTCCACAGTCATTGCTAAGAACCAGTTACCAACAAAAACTTACGTCAGTCGAGTAAAGCCGCTCGGTGGTGGACTCAATGCCTTACCACAAATTCCAGTACCGATGCCACAACAAAGCAGAAAACCAAGACAGGTTAAAAAATGTGGTATCCAATAGTCGTGCTATGCACAACGCACCATGAACACTTGGGTCACGGAACTAGTAGTTTATAACTACATATTATTGTAGTGTATTTCCCTATTCTATTTTTTTCCTTTTCCTTTGTTTTGTATCATTACACATAAACTATGTGTTAGGGGCTAGGATGACATTCGTGCAAGTCATTCGCCCGTTTGGGTTGTTGTGTGGCCACTCTTTTTTTTCAGAATTGAGGGCGTTGTAAGTTCTTTTCTCTCTGGTGCCGTAATGGCCTGGACACCCCGAAGAAAAATTATAGTGTTGACGCTACCTCTCGTCATTGTTGGAGGAGTAGGAGAGCAATCCTGAACCAACCACTGAACTCTGGAGTATTGTTTTCCAAGCAACTGGATGAACTGTTGACCAGTCACCAATGGACACTGGGACCGAATTTCAAGGATGGAAAGTTAGGAACGATATTCGTAGGCTACAATACATATTCAAGGAGTTACGTGAAGAGGTGAGCATAGAAGCCATTTTATGATACATTAGTGACGACTATCAAGAACTGGAACTGTGTTATGGGAAGCTAAGACTTCAGTTCACGTAGATAACAAATGTAGTACCGCAGTGATCTGTACAGAGAAGAGGGGATAGATCATTACGGGAGGGACTTTGTTAATCAATTCAGACCTGATATTTTTCTGGAGGAAGGAAAATTTTTCTTTATGTGTTAATGCTCTTAGGTGATTTTTAATGATTTTAGATGGAAAATTTATACAAAAATATGTACTCGTTTTCAAAACATATTTTGTACACTTGACTTCGTTTTGTGGATTAAAATAAGTAATTACGAAATGTTCTCTACAGTATTAAATAGTAAACCAATCATTCAATAATTAACATGAAAGATAACAATAACCAAATGCAGCTATACAGTAGAATATAGTGAACCAATCACATTCGTGTATTTTTGTGGTTACGAGCTGCTGAGGACTGCTACACTGAGTTTCTGATATTTTCATAGTGATGCCCCTGGGAAAGTTGAACATTAACAGTTGTGTATCTCAGGTTTCCATTGGGAGAAAATACTTCTGTTGCAGCTAAGATACAGTAATGGCTATCGTAAACAATTGTATCCAGAGGGTCTGAAGGAGTTTAAACCCTTGTTGGGACAGCAAACGAAGAAGATGGGTGGGAACTGAACACGTCAAAAAGTCAAATGGAAGATGTGATAGATAGTATTAAGACCACAGTAGAGTGGCATACCATACAACTAACGAATTTTGAGCAAAATGTACTGAACAGCACCAAAGTAATACTTGAGATAGCCGTGAAACTCACGAAGTGTGCGCATAACATAGTTTCAACAGTAAATAAGAACCTGGCAATGGTTCAGAAATGATTAAGTACACTGGATAAAAAGATGAGTATTGATTGACTGTTATAGATACTAGCACACAGCATTAATCACGGAAAACTTCAAGCAGCAGGAATGGCAGGGCTTCAGCATGTAGTTGGATTAACATAAGGAAATTTAACACTATTCTGTCATATAACAACTGTCAGAGTTAAGATGGACAGAGCAAGACTGCTTGTATGGATCTGGTTCCTGGTAGGAGGTAACACTGCACGTTACGTTTACCTGCAACCATTACTGGTTGATCATGATCAAGTTATCGACACCAATGTTGTATTGGCTAGAAAAACGTCTGAATGTGCTACCTGCGCTAAATCCAATCTTTCTTGATGACACTTTGAATCCGGAACTCCTACACTCAATAGATGACCTAATTGCATCAGAAAATGGGCGTATTGCTATGGAGCAGATATTCAGACATATCCAACATTTTCGGGAAAAACGGTATCAGAATATTATCACTATAAGCATTTCTACTACTGTCATAGCTGTGTTTCTTATACCAAATTGTGCGCTCTGCCTATGCTTGACGAATTAAACTATCAGTCCTCTGGACCTGCCTTTGCACCAGATCCCCATAAAACGGCTAGATGCCACAATGAAGTAGTAGGAAGTGAAACCAATTTTAACGATACATTAGGTTATAGCCAATAAACCGAGAATTTCTGTATCATATTACAGAGTAAAACCTAGATTTAAATGGGAGCAAGTAATATAACACTCGTGAGATGTTAACCGGAACTGCTCAGTATGGACAAGTGTAAATGCAAACTATCTAAAATAAAGTTGTTTTAGGGTGACCAAAGTAAAATTTGAGCGAATTTTTTGAAGAAATAAGGAATGCTGCACAGCAGATTCAGTTCCCAGGTGTGCATATGATTTTTAAATTATTACTTCACACAGACAGCAGGTCCAGTCAGACCGTGTGTTATAATCAGTACCTAGAGCACGAAAAGAGTGTCAATGTTGCAGAAGGCAGGCACATTGCCAGACAGGCAAGCCATAAGCGATGAATGCAAATGGTGTATTATGAGAAGACCCAATACGTCATTCTATAAGCCATGTAATACGGAGAAATAACATGTAATTGTGATTTCAGCCGCTCCACGTCATCCTAGCTCTGATGGAAAATGCGAAGGCAATGGGAACCTATAATAGGTGAGGCACCACAATGGGGACAAGTCCGCTGATAATAAGGGGAAATGGTCGCATCGTCGACCACGATGATGCTGTGACCAGCTTAAATACTTCTGTTTCAGGAGCCTCAGTCTAGGTGTCTGGCCGTCCCGTCTGCATCTCTGATTCTGATGGACTGACAGTCTCAGTAGTTACAGTATAGCTTGGCTGGCAAATCATGACGCGCTACCTGCTGCTATAGGAAGACTTTACACCTGACACCACAGCCAGTCGGCTTAGTGAGACTTGACTGCCGCAAGCTGTCAGTGCTGTTTGCTCACATCTGTGATTGGTAGAAGACACGGATGAGCCTGGGTCTTATGCTGGTGAAGGGTCATACCAAGTGACTGCAAAGCGCCACCTTCAACCTGTTGCGCGAGGCACCAGAGTACCGCCTCCCTGGTACAACCTCCTTGGCCGTACACGGTACCACGTCCATGGCCGTACTCTATGTTGCCGATTAGGGTCTCTGGCTACCGCCTTCATGACACTCACCACTCTGATATGCCACATGTACAGGTCTAAGCGCACATCCGTCTTCGAAAGCGCTGAGGCGGGCCACCACGGGCTGTAGGCTTGCGCCTGCAGACCCCCGACGCGGCTACCTGCATGTCATCCAAGTCGGGTCCTCACCTGTGCACCATTGTAGCATCCAGAGTGCTGCGACAGCATCCCTCGTTGTACACGGTCGTTCAATTCACCGTCCCTTTCACCACGCTAGAGAAGACAACTGAGTTGTAAAATCAAGAGTTATAAACATGTTTTCAGACTACGCTATTTAACCTACGCCTCCGAGCGTATGGCAGCCATCTTCGTCGTCTTCCCAAACTCGGCCTCCTACACCTGTAGCCCACTACTTCACCCACTCAGCCTCCACGTCTACTAAAAATCCTATCCCGAGCGTTAACTGCTACAGTATTGAACAAAAAGAAATGCACATTTAACGTTCTCAGTGCTATTGACCCTGGCCGTAATTAGTGTGTTACAATACTTGAAGGAATGCAGCCATTGAAATTTGTGGTATTGGAAGAGCATTTTTTTTTGTATGTAATTAAGTAAAACGTAGAACGTTTATGATTTTATTGTGTAGCTCATATCCGGCAACATCTTCGGCACATTCAGTCCACTGACACAAAAGAAAAAAAAAAGTTGTACAGTGGTTATAGCTGTTTCGCGCTCTAACGTATTTAGTTTGAAGGCTATCACGTGAATGGAATCGCTCGCCTCTGTCTTGCTTATGCAGGTGTTTAATTGGTTCACACAGTAGCTAATACGTACAAATGGCTCTGAGCACTATGGGACTCAACTGCTGTGGTCATAAGTCCCCTAGAACTTAGAACTACTTAAACCTAACTAACCTAAGGACAGCACACAACACCCAGCCATCACGAGGCAGAGAAAATCCCTGACCCCGCTAATATGTACATAGCTGTTACAAGATATCCCTACAACCCATTGGTTAGTTTTGTTATGCCGTCGGCACTGTGGTGGGTTCTTAGATTTACTTCTGAATAAGGCCGATTGGATACTGCAACACACATAGAATTCCAGATCACTTCATTATGACTAGAACAAGATGAAATACTTAACTTAGAAACAATCAATGTCCACAGGAATGTAATGTATATACTTTGTTACTGGCACTGAGCACTAACATACACCGAGCGAGGTGGCGCAGTGGTTAGCGCACTGGACTGGTATTCGGGAGGACGACGGTTCACACCCGCGTCCGGCCATCCTGATTTAGGTTTCTTGTGATTCTCCTCTATCACTTCAGGCCAATGCCGGGATGGTTCCTTTGATAGGGCATGGCCGGCTTCCTTCCCCATCCTTTCCTAATCCGATGGAACCTATGATCTCGCTGTTTGGTCCTCTCGTCCAAATCAACCAAGCAACCACTAACATATCACTTAATACAGTACAGAATAATAGTCTCTCCTCTCAGTGCGCAGTTGAGTATATATTTTGCTTCCTGGTTCTGTCTAAAACAATCTCGTCTTCCTCGCAGTATGTCGTCTTCAGCGATGATTGCAGCTTCTACTCTGATGTAAGTAAACATGCTGCAGCGGTGGTGTATGGAACTCCTGAGGACGTATCTACGACGACTTCACTCATTCGCCGCTGTGTCTGCAGCGACAGTGCTTACTTGTGGCTCCCTCGCGAGGAATAACTTTGCCTTAGGACCTCGTTTAACGGACGACACCATAACTTTCGCTTCACTGCGTGTGCAGACTTGTACTTGAATTCTGGAAAACATCGCGACGTCGTAAATGCTGCTTCGCGACTCTGGCGACCAATATCTGGCCCAAAGTCCTTTTATGTGATGACCAAAGACATCCACGAACCAGTTGCGTCGTGTTGGTGGCGTAAATGCGGGAAGTCATTGAAGTACACTAGATCATGTACTCTATGGTGCATGCAGATGCTCTGTTCATCAGTGAGCAAACAGACCGCCACATTTGGGATGCCACATATGATTCGCCACACGGTTTTGTTTTGAGCTGACCTTAGACTTATCACTTCACCAAGACGTAAAACTGATGTACAGAAGACCACAGTAACGGACTACAGTTCTATAACTGCTTATTGCAACAATCTAATAACCAGCGAGGTTTCGTAGCCTTGGACTGAAGAAGAAACATTTACCACTGAACTTATTGTGCACGATCGTTAACTGACAATAAAACACTTATCTAACAAGTGAACGAGGATTTGATATCTCGAAAGTCGATTACTGTTTAGGATGGAATTTTGAATGTCTCAGTAACAGGTCCGCATTAACTTCACGAGAGACTGAATTCGATCCAGTTGTATACTTTCCTCAGTGATTTCCTTACTGTTTTCTTGCATCTTCCTCTGCAAGCACGTCAAAGAATGTGTATCGGAACGAATGGTACTATACGCCGGAGCCCTGTATGTCTGCTATGCGACGTTATTTAAGCGAGTGGTAGAAATCAGGAAAGAGCATTAAGAATCTGCCATATGCTTAATCTACGTGATCGTTCAACTTCGTGTAACAACCACGCGTATTGCTAAGCGTACGTACACCACTGAACAGAAAAAAGAGATACAATAAAGAAGACTTCAGACCTTTATCTAAGGCTTTATAAAAGGCTTGATATGTTTTAAATAAGTTACTGTTATCATCGTAACGCATCGCTTGTAATAATGGGGCCACAACAATATCACAATAATGTGCAATAGTAGATTATTCAGGGGATAGTCTCTCTTGTGAAAGTTGTGCAAGTGACTCCTGTACATGGTATGAAAAGAAACATAACATTTGTACTGTTCGTCAGTAAATATTATCATTCTTCCTGCAAAGTTCACATATTCCTGTTAGAATTACAATCTGCCTAAACCATCATTTCATTACGGTATTGCTTGATAAACAGTACATAGTAGCGGATTAATGAAATTTTGCGGGTGGTGATGATTGCCTGGAAGAGACAGAAAGTCCCAGGGTCCCCCCTCGAAAGATAAGGGAAAAATTTTCAGAAACTAATACTTTAAACTGTTTTGATATTTAAAAATATTAAATAAGTGCAAAAATGTACTTTATTTTAGCCAAAAAAGTTTTAAATTTCTTAAAAAGCGTAGAATTCACAGCCTATTTCTATTTAGCTTCACTTATACCTAACTGTTAACATGAAAACGACGAGCTCTATACGTCTTTTGTCAACGCAGAGCTGCCAAGCAAATTAAAAGCTAATAAATTGAAACTAGAATAAAATAGTCTGAAATTGTGGTTTTTAAGTTGTTGACAGTTCCTTTTTTAACAGCTTAGTTCACAAATAGATATACTTATGTTTTTAAAATAATATTTGTAAAGTCTTGAAAAGATACTTAAATGTTTTTCTCTAATTTTTATTTTCAATACAATTTACTATGATACTCATTTTAAAACAAACATTTTAGTAATTTTATCCATATTAATCATATAAGTTGCGGGGTTTCAAATAAAAAATGAAATGGTGTGGTGTGGTGGCCCTCAGTGACGTACCCTCCAACTCGGTGTTGAATTATTAAAAGTTTTGGCTGGTTTCGTTGTCTAGTTGCTGCATTACAAGCCAAATACTGCTGAGTCTACAGTATACAATATGAATATACACATGAATCGAATCGTCAAAGGTTCCTATCACTCGGCAACTGCGAATGTAATGTAGAAATTTATAAATGAAGCATTGCAATTAAATAAAATCTGCAGGTAATATCTTAACGACTTTAAATGATGAGTACGATAGTAGAAGTACTTTCTGCAAAACACTTATTGCTGTCGATGGTCCAGTAATTAAATAAAATATAAGTTGAATAACAGGGAAACAATAGATTCCTACTGCACGTAATTAGTTATGAACAACAACATAGCTTGCGAAATATTCACTTCTAAACGCACGCTACGTCTTCACTGTAGAAGCCATGGAAATCTCACAAGTGCACAAGTAGGCACTCCGAAGTATTTCTATCTGCCGCGACCACACGCAAACCGCTCCACACTCTCCAAGTCGCTTCCGCGACTGTGCATCCGTCGCGCCGTCACCTCACACACCTCCAGAAGTAGCCCCCTTCAGTTCATACTAGTACATATAAAGAAATTACAAAAAAATGGTTCAAATGGCTCTGAGCACTATGGGACTTAACATCTATGGTCATCAGTCCCCTAGAACTTAGAACTACTTAAACCTAACTAACCTAAGGACAGCACACAACACCCAGCCATCACGAGGCAGAGAAAATCCCTGACCCCGCCGGGAATCGAACCCGGGAACTCGGGCGTAGGAAGCGAGAACGCTACCGCACGACCACGAGATGCGGGCAAGAAATTACAAAGAACAGGATTAAACGATTAAAACGTCAGGCCAATGGTGTTTACAAAATTTTTGTGGTGCTGTGGGAGCATCATTAATTTCGAAATAAGCTTAATCTAACACGAATTATCAACGTAACGGCATATTAAATAAATCCATGCATTTCAGTTATGCATAAACAAGCATGAATTTCGAAATAAACTTAAACTAACACAAATTATGAACGAAACTGCATATTAAATAAATGCCTGCATTTCAGTTGTGCATAAATAACTTTTTGGACAAGAAGTAAATTTTTTAAAGGCACTTCCACTTATGTGCGATTTTGTAAGCACTTCTTGTGCCATTCACTCAGCGCTAAGGCTCCTTCATGCACTAATTGTTTCCGTCTCACTACACACGCTCACATAGATTTTAGCACAAATTATTGATCAACTCATATCAGTCTTTTGACCAGGTGCCTCTCAGAAATCGTGTCTGTCTCTGAATTCCGAGTTCCACCGTTTATCGTGACAAATCTGTCTACAAAGAAACCAAAAATAGAAACCCCTCAACAAACCATTTCCCAAAACCAGCTAGGATCCTCGCTAAAGATTCCCCCCAGCGGAAAATGATACTTCAGGAACAAAGTCACAAGGCAAACGGCTGACTCCGAGTAAGCTCAAATTCCCATAAATTCTATTTAATTGACTTTAATCAATCCTTCCTACCTCCATGCACCAAAAATGCATGCACATACATTTACAATTTTAATACCCTTCCAAACTGACCACTAAATTCTTTGCCACACTCTTATACAAAGCATAAATCAATACATATTTTTCTTAAATCCACGAGGTCACTGACCCCCTCTCACCCTCAGTGCCTAAACTTCCCCCTCTTGCACGCGTACAGTGCCACAATAAAGTAACAAATTACTAATGAATCCCCAAGTAAAACATCAAAATGGAAAACTCACAAGTATTTCTATCGCCGCGACCACGCGAAAACCGCTCCACACTCTCCAAGTCTCTGCCGCGACAGTGCGTCCGTCGCGCCGTCACCTCATACAGTACAATAATGTATTTTAGTCTAATACCTTGTTCGCATGTAAGTTTTGAAAATGTTATCTTATTGTTGGTAGAGACTATGCGATCTTTGTAAACACGTTGACCTTTCACGAAAAGAAGAGAACTGTAATCCGTGGCTCACATTACGATGTTACTGCAGAACCCTTAGCGGCCGGCTCGTATCTGCTTTATAGGCTAGGACGCCTCTCACTCACTCAGCACACTTACTCAAGCATCTAAATTTACTCAGTGACTAATTAGTTTGCTATTAGGAACCTCGTTCTCGCACTAATCATTAACGTCCATAATGAAATAAGCCGCTGGCTATATCATGATGGGCGAACTGCGTAACAACCTCAGTTTCACCAAAAGTTTGGTAACGCAGCGACATCCTGTACTTGGTAACATCATAACTGCAATAAGAGTGGTGTATGAGAGGTTCATGGGACAGAAAATACGGTGAAAGTAGTTAAATGGGAAATTGCAAAAAAATATTCTAGTGAGAGTGCTCACGGAGGAGAAAAATTTACATACTAAGCAAAACGAAATGTATTTCATATTGTGTGGTAAGAATGTTTTATAACGCACACGAGTCTCTAGTAATTACCAGAACGTTCGCATATGCCCAGAAGAAACCAGTTCCCAGAGTAAATACTGAAACACAAATCCAATACGAATAAAATGGTGCAAACACTTGTATTTGTAAGTACATATGTAAAAAATCAATTAACGATACACTTTACACATGTTACAGTCTTGTCAAAATAATTTTAAGTCTAAGCATAGCGAACTGTAGCACTGCTCCTTGGCTGAACGCTGTCTTCTTTCGGCAGGTGAGCGGCGTCCTGTCGGCAGAGTCGCGAGAGCGCATAGTTTGTTTACTTCCTCGGCGCAGCTAGTACTCGCGTCCGTTGACATTTAGTCGCTATGGCTCATTACTACAGAAAAGCTACCATCAAGACCAAGCAAGACCACGATGAGCCTTTGAAATCGAATGATTCATCCGTGACGACGTTCAAATACCACCACAGCACATCATCGGTATCCACCTATCCATCACAAGTAGCGTCGTCTGCATCAAGGTGGTCGATGATGAGTTATGTCACGCTTTTGTGAGCAGATGTGCGAACACTCTCAAGTTCAAACACTCCGATGGTCACATCGAGGCGGTTGCCGTTGACCATGCAGGACTAGGATTACGCACACTAAGAATCTTCAAACTCCCGTTCGAAGTGCCGCCGGACGTAGTTATCGCAGCTTTCCGCCCGTATGGGACGGTAATTAGCCACGTTGCCGAAAAATGGAACACCTTCGAGACATACCAGGTCCTCAACGGCGTCCGACAAGTCAAAATTGAATTAAAGAAACACGTGCCATCCTACTTAGTCACAGGTGGCTGTCGATCAATCGTAATGTGCGATGGATAGCCTCGTAATTGCTCTGGTTGCTGCCAGGAATGTCATGTACGCTCGGTGTACGGCGTACGGCTGGTTACACAAATCCCATCAGATGACGCGGCACCACCCCCTACCCTCACGGCCCTCCCCCTCAATTATGCAGGAGTGACACGATCGACCGTCATGGCAGACAAAAGACCACTCGGAAGACATTAAGCGTTATAATGCACCACCGTCCCAAGTCCTTGGTTGATTAACACCATTACGGAGTCCACAGAGATTGCAGAAAGCCGCCCATTGATTCTACAAGAAGATTTGGACGAAAGAATGGAACTCGACGCTAGGGTTGTACCGACCTCCGCTTTTCTCCCTGAGGGGGATACGATGTGGAAATCTCACACACTTTCGGACACAGAAACCCACATCCGCAAAGGTCACCGAGGAAACACAAAAAGCAACTTCGCACACCCTCAGACGATTGCCTCCAGCGGTCGTCTTCTCCAGTTGACGACCGGAAGACCGACGAGACGAGAAGAATAGATGACACAGGACCGCCCTCACCTGTCACTTTCCCTGATTTCGACACAGCCGTTTCCGCTCTCTCGGGCAACCAGATCACAAGCACAGCGCCCGCCGCTGGTACACAACCAGAAACAACTGCGGATTCGCCCTTGGCCAATCAGCTCACAAGTGTCCTACTGCAGCCACGGTTAACTTACGGACCTTGGACGGACGACATTGAAGACGATTCTACCCCCGAGTAGCAACAGATGACGGCGCGGGCGCGGCCTGCTGATTACAGATCCAAACATTTACGGCGACGCTGACGGCGGCCCCCATTGCAGGAGACGATATATAGACTTTTCGCTTAGTGGCCATCAACGTTAACACCATTCGGACACGTACGAAGTTGTCACTGCAGCAGACGTTGACATTGTCTTTTTCCAAGAAGTCTTCGTCGCCGAGTTCCCGAGTATGTATGACTATACGGCTCATGAGTCCTGCGCCTCGCCAACTAACAGTGGAGTCGCAGTTCTCCTCACGGAGGGCCTCGAGGCGGACGAAGTACGACACCTCCCCAACGCTAGAAGAATGGCCGTGACGGTGCTAGCCTTCCAGTTTATCAATGTGTACGCCCCTTCCGGAACAAATCCCCATCGCGACCGATCGCTCTTCTTCGCGGAAAGAGGAGCACCGCTTTTTCAGGGCAGGCGCGATGACTTGGTATTAGAGAGCGATGTCAATAACACCAAAGCACCTAAAGATCAGCTGCCACGCCATTCACCGTGCCCCGAACTTGGGACACTCATCAGTGATCTACAGCTAGTAGATACATGGGAACATGTCCAAGGAAATCGACCGGGATACACTCATTTCACGGGTCACTCGTCTAGTCGCATTGATAGTATTTACGTCTCCCGTTCTCTCGCAGCAACAGTGAGCAACGCGTAGGTGTAGCCAGTAGCCTTTTCTAATCACGAGTCCTATATATGTGCCGTCAGCCATCGTCGGCAACGGGTGTGGCGCAGCCGACATCCCTGGAAGCTAAACCTTGCTCATCTCGCTTCTCCGGATTGTCGACGTGCCATCGAGGACAAGTTGAGTTCGTGTGCCCGTCGCCTCCCGACGTGTCCTACATCGATCCGTTGGTGGTTAAACTGCGCTAGGCCTGCCCTACAGAGAATCTCGAGTACGTATGGCCGTGAGACCCCTGCTTGAAGGCGGCAGACGTTCGATTTTTATTTCACCGTCCTTCGCGAATGTCCCTCCTTGCCATCCACACCGGAACGATAGATGACAGTACAGAGTGCGAAGGCACAGATCGGAGCCCATATGCGCCGACACCTCGAAGAAACGACCGTCCTCACAGACATGACAGACTCGCAACGGAACTACCCACCATGTAACACGTCATACGAGAACGTAAACTGCGAAGACGGGCGCTGATACATGCCATCACCACTGGGGACGGCCGTCGCCACGCCACGCAACGCGAAATTGGTGCAGACTTTTTCGACCATTACGCGCGACTTTATTGTGCTCAATGTTCCGACCCGGCAGCGGTGACAGGAGTCTCACGACCGGTTTATGACATTGTCCCACAGGATTTACTAACTAACTGAATTAGTGAACTACATTACGGAAGACGAAGTTATCGACGCCATAGGTAAACGAGCGGCGAACAAGTCTCCTGGCCCCGACGGGCTTCCTGTGGAGTTTTATACAACTTTCCAATATTTAATGGCTCCCAAGTTGACAGACATCTGCCGGGACCTTATGTCCCCCGCGGTGCCGCTCCCAGCGGCCTTCGTAGAAGTAATGATTATACAAATTCAAAAACCTAAAGGCGGAGCTCGAATACATAATTGCTGCCAGCTGACACTCGTCAACTGCGACATGAAGATATTCACCAGGCTATTAGCAAGCCGTGTACGACCGACCCTGCCTCACGTCATCTCACCAGATCAGGCTTCCCTAGGAGGTATCAGTAACATTTACACAGCTCTGTATCGATATCGTGACATAATAGCCCTAGCGAAGGCACGCCGTAACCGGGAGCGCTGGCATCGCTAGATTTTAGCAACGCTTTAGATCGAGTGGATCACGCCTACATAACGTCCGTTCTCCAACACATACAGTACCCACAGAAATTCAGAGTGATACGCCTCCTCCGAGGGGTGATGTCCAAGGTGCTCGTTAACGGACGTCTCAAGCAATCCCTCCCGATATTTGGATCTGTGCGTCAAGGCTGCCCCTGTCGACCTTACTCTATGTTCTGGCACTGAACCGCTCCTCTGTGGCCTCCGTCAGCACCTCGCTGGACCAATCTTAAGCCGGCCGGAGTGGCCGAGCGGTTCTAGACGCTTCAGTCTGGAACCGCGCAACCGCGGTCGCAGGTTCGAATCCTGCCTCAGGCATGGATGTGTGTGATGTCCTTAGGTTAGTTAGGTTTAAGTAGTTCTAAGTTCTGGGGGACTGAGGACCTGAGATGTTAAGTTCCATAGTGCTCAGGGCCGTTTGAACCCATCTTACGTGACGTCACATTTCGCTGTACAGCATATGCAGGCGACCTGGTTCTCGTGCTCCAAAATCGCGACGATGTAACCAGCGCACTGGAATGGATTACCACATACGGTGGGGTTTCAGGCAGCTGTCTCAACATCACCAAATTGGTCTCCATGGTCATAGGAGACGGCTCGACCCCAGCTTGTGTCGACCGCTTACAGCTTAGTGACACTACCAAATGTCTCGGAGTAGAGTTTCACGACGACATATGGCGCACTGCGGGCCTTAACTACCGATGCTTATTACAACACATTTGGGTTCATATCTCCAACCTTCATCTGCTGTCCCTCGACATTCTTCACAGGACACACTTCGTCAATGTTTACCTCACATCGCACCTTCCAGGCATAGTGCGTGTCCTTCCAATACCGTTACTAATGGTATTAGCGGCATTCGGAGCCTACATCACTAAAGATATACTCTTCAAAGTCAGGTATGAGTCGCTGACCCTTCCCCAGAAAGGGGAGGTCCTGGCCTAGTCCACGTCCACGACAGAGTGGTGGCCCTGTTTGTCAGCTTGCACATCAAGCTGTGGCGCCACCACTCGGAAATTTTGACAGGTCTGCTACTGGAGTCCTTAGCTCTGTCCTCCCTTATGCCCCCAGTCACGACGCAAGACTTACCCCCACCCTTCTACTACTTCGGACACTTTTACACTGAACACAGTTATGTCCGTATCGCAGTACCACCGACGAAACAGGCGACTGCGCGGGATATACATCGCGTCCTACAACACAGGCGTCCACCAACAATGTAGAGGCCAAAAATCCTCATGTTCGTTGGAAGGTGATGCGGCGGACGATACATGCTGTTACATTGGATACAGACGTCCGATCCACATGGTACGTCACAGTCAGCGGAAAACAGATCACCCCATCACGCCACCACAGTATAAATATAGCGGACTCGGCTGCCTGTGCAGACTGCGGAGTACCGGACACGGATGAGCACCGACTCACATGTCGCTCGGCAGAAGACGTATGGCGCTTGGTGCGACAAATTTTGTTGTATTTGCTACGACTGACTCCGGAACACATCACACTTCGGTTTCTACTATTTCCGGATGAACAATATTTCCCGCGCACCAGAATCAACGCAATCACGTGGGTCCGTGGGCATGCGGTACAATACTTATTTCATGATGGACCTAAAGATGTATTGGACTTTTGGGACTACCTACAAGAAATTCATTGCAAGATTGTACGGAACCCGAAACGGACAGTATTTTTCTAACTACTTAGGGAGTGCCCTGCAAGCAGATGGATCATCAACAGGTAGTAGAAGATACCCATTGACTGTACGAAGCACATTTTTCGTTTCCCCGTAAGTATTACGTCGGTGTAGGAAAGTACCGAGATATTTGTTTTGTTTACTTAGTGCATGATGGGGTGATAGGTAAATTTATTTTCTGCGTGGTATAAAGGAAATACAAATTACAAATATATTAAAAATAAAATAAATAAATAAAAATAAAAAATTCCCACTATTGATTTTCCTTCACAATCTCTCATTCCTTGACAGGCGAGGGGCACACTGTGGTCAGACCTCGGGTTATGACCCCTGCCCACTGTCAGGCAGCGGGTCCGGGTTCGAATCCCGGCCCAGTCGGAGATTTTCTGCGCTCGGGAAGTGGGTGTTGTGTTGTCCTCATCATTATTTCGTCATGATCGACACGCAAGTCGCCCAATGTGGCGTCATCTGAAAAGACTTGTAACTCGGCGGCCGAACTTTCCCAGGTGGGGACTCTCGGTCACGAATGTCATACGATCACTTCATTTAACTTCATAGTGAAATCTAAAGAGATCGTTGCAAAAGTAACTAAAAACAAATTCTATCCTCCTGCACACGAACAAAGTCAGCCCTGAACAAAACTAAACGTTCGAAGAAAACCAAGAAAAGTGGTACTTGAATCATGAAATCGTGGTAATCCCGAATGCTCTGAGGAATCTGAAAAAGACGCTCTTTCATTGTTTATGGAATCCGACGAGTGCTTGAGGGAACCGTCTAGTCATTCTACAAATGACGCCTCACCACAGCGATTGAAAGGAAAGGAAAAGCACAGGAAACATCTCTGTGACAGCAAAAACTCTGTTTTAAAGATTGTAATACCCTGGTGCTAAAGAGTTATATCTTCCACATAAAGGTCAAATTCAGCAGGAATAGTTCTAATGCAAATCTGAGGATTCTGGTCTAGGTTTCCGTGGTTTCCCTAAATCATTATCGCTTAAGCGTGTGGTATGACTGTACTGAATCGATGGAGTCAGTTTTTCTCCCAGGCCTTAACCTCTCAGAGCCGTTGCTTCATCTCTCATGACCACATCGTCGATGGGATGTTAAACCCCAGTAGCCCTACCTATCGTCCTTCCTTAGCGTCACGGTGGGTGCGGTGAGAATGACTGCTAAATGTGATGTGGCCAGATTCAACAATAAGGAATACCACCCCACGGTCCTCTCCCTTAACACCAACTTACTACCAATCGCTACAATGATTCATGCGCCATATAGGGAGACGCGATGTTTTCTATAACTGCCACCTAACGCATATTTAGGTGAAGACTCTGTTACTAACTTTAATGTACAGCTTTCTGTGCCATTCTTCTTTTGTTGCCCCCATATTCGAGTTGTTGAGAGCCTCGTGTGTTTGGATGTTGTGAGTCTTCTGAATACAAAGCAGAGCACAGACTTCATCACTATTACTGGGATCATTCTCTTTCATCAGTCTTCCATATACTTTCCACAATTTTCTGACATTGCTCACTCCCTCCATGTCTCGAAACTCCCACCAGAGCAAGCAGTGTCCGACTGGAAGACGCCTCAAAGAACCCTTAGCAAAGGTGCTGACTGTATGGCGAGAGACGATCCCTGACTGTTAGGCTGCAAAGACAAGCAAGAAGTTTCTGCAAAAAAAAAAAAAAAAGGCGTTTATTGCAGTGACACTCAGAGTCTTGTAGGCCCGCGCCAAGCTACAGAACGAAATGCAGAGAGCCAAATATTGAGACATCTGCTGACCTCTAAACATAATGTTCTTTATAAATGAATCAAAGCTACTCATTTAGTTAGTTGCATGTTCCATACATAATTTGAATGATTCTCTTATCGAAATGATGTTGAAGAAGTCAATTTACAGGATATATATATATATATATATATATATATATATATATATATATATATATATATATATATATATATATATATATATGCGATTTCTGTTAACATTAATGAACACATATTCTTAGTCCTACTTATGCAACTGCACTTAAAAGCAAAGTTTTATTTATTGTTATTATTATTATTATTGTTGCTACTTACCAGTTTTTAAGCAGAAATTTGCCAATGTAATAAAATGAGAAATGATTTTCAGTTAAATTTAAAACTTGCTTTACTACATGTCAGACATTTAATGCCATTGCGCAAATAATCAAAAAATTTTGTTGCTGCACTTTACACTTCTTTCTAAGCCACTAACAGCATTAATAATTAATAAAGGTCATTTTTCCATCTAGGATTGTAAGTATGGACATCGCTGTTCTTCTCAGTTTGTGATGTATTATTCATGACTAATTTCATGAGTGAAAATATGTAGTGTGACGGTGCAGTTAAAAGCTCATCAGTGTAATATGTAGTGTGATGGTGCAGTTAAAAGCCTTATTTCTTGAATAGGTACATTCATGATGTCCGAAGGTGAACACCATATATTATTCTTACTGCTCGCTTTTCTGCAATAAACACTTTCTTTCTAAGTGATGAGTTACTTACATCTCTGTTGCTAGCTTTAAGTAAAACTTTTACTTTTCATATAACAATTTAAAAACCACTGTTTTAGTGTTCCCATGAGTCGTATGCTAAGCAACTTTCTCATTCTATTACGAGGAAACTATTCCATAAAAAAATTGATTCTTTCACGCTTTATAGTCTCACATCGCAGCTTGATAATGAATCTCTTATCATCATTTGCTAATAATTATTATGATACTTCGGAAATGAGTAACCACTGCACATATTTCGATAGTTTACAGTGAAATATGTAGTCACTAGCAGGTTTATGTTTCGTGTATTGTAGGCCCTACATTGATGCTTAAAAATTTAGCTAACATACCGAAATTGTTTTTAAAACTATAAGAAGAGCCATACCTCTTTCTAGTCTCACTTAAATAGGTGATACATATTGACAGTTGATTCTTACAGGCAACAGTGCATCATAGATGATGCTGTATCCACATGCTGTGCACAGCTGAGGTTCGTGTTAAATTTTGGTATATTCAGCAATTGTTTTTGTTTACATATTGTCGAACACATGGCGTGTGTCCTAGCGAGAAAATAATGTGAAATTAGAGTTCTCCATTGATGTAAGTAAAGAATTCTGTGTCCTGCATAAGTACGAGGGTTGAATGAAAAGTAATGCCTCCACCTTCGTTAATTGAGTTAGGATGGGAATATTTTAATAAATCAAACTCAGAAATAATCCTTAGAATGTGATCTTTAATTACCAATATTCACTTTTCCACACAATCACCAGCCAACTGGATACATTTCTGCCAACGATGAACAAGTTTTCTGAAACCGTCACGGAAGAAGTCGACATTCTGTTTCCGCAACCAGAGTCTCACAGTTCTCTCAACGTCTTCATCAGAAGCATAATGATTTCTGTCATTATCGGGAATAGATGGAAATCAAACGGTGCTAAATCTGGACTGTATGGAGGATGCCGTACGGTGGTGAGATTCAGTCTCTGAAGTTCTGGTGTGGTGGCACCTGAAGTGTGTGGTTTGCCAAGCAAAGCAATAATGTGACCCAAACGTTCTTCTTAAATGCCGATTGATCTTGTAGTTTCTCTCTGAGTGATACGACGATCGTCCTGAATCAATCTGTCAACATTTTGCTTGTGAAACTCGGTGGTTGCTGTCACAGGACGTCCAACTCTTTGTTTGTCAGGCGGGTCAGATGTTCCCGCCTCAGCACCTTTAAACGAAAGGAAGATGTCATAAGTACATTATTTTGCTTCACGTATCACCACAATCAGGTTAGAGAACCATACATGTCGTGTGTGAAAGATTCTCCAATTCATTGTCATTCTTTGGCAGAGATTGATTTGTTGCCTGTGAAAGATAACATATACAGTATCTTCAGAGTATATGTTCATAATGCTGTGGAACTTCTTTACGCGGGATTTATGCAAGTGCAGGTTAGTTTTACACACTTCTTGGCACTCTTCGGTTTCTGCGACCTTTGATTTCAGTTCGAGCTCTTTGCATGTTGAACAGGTGTCAATGTGAGGTGTCACCTAAAATTCTTATAGAACACTGTTTTAAATTTTGACACAGTACAGCTTTTATTGCCTACTTGTCTTTGTTCTTTCCATAAATTTTCCCACATTGCGTTTACAATTAATGTCGGGGGCAAATATGAACCACTCATTTTCTCTCTGCTATGATGACACTCTCTACACTTATACTTGAAAATGTGTCCTTTTACTTTTTGCGTCATAATGTGCGCGCTTGAGTTGCTCTAGAGCGACCTCTTCGGTCCTCTATTACAGAACCGTGTTCTTGATAGTGCCGAGCAATCCGGGCTGAGCCATCCCGCGATAGACCCATCATTTTGTGAAATGTAGCAGCACAAACTGGTACTTGGGATTCATCTCGAAGTATTGTGTTATATTTGATAGACTGTGATTTAGAAGTCTTAGCTTTACTGGGATCTACAACGTGTCTAGCTGGTGCTAAGATATACATGTATGATGGAAGGAGTGCATCTTACTTGCTCTTATCTACTGAAGAATATAATAGATTACTGAAATATGATATGTCAGCGTAAGAGAGTTCACCTACATGTCAGTCTTTCCCTCCATGTTTGCTTGCCTCAGTCGTTTCAGCACGCCGGCAGTCAATATCAGCCGCAGCGTTTTGCTTTGAAAATCGAGATGATTTTGCTTTGGAGATGTTTGACTGCTTCGTTTCTCTTCTTTTAGGCCCACCACGTGATTCACTCACCACCAACTTCCATATTATCTATTTAACACAAGTCTAGTCTCCTAGACATAACTTCATCGTAATGGTGGTAACTGGCAACCAACTCACATAACAGCTATCGTCAACAAATGTAGTTTAATGTTGCCAATGTAAACTAAATAAACAGCCGGCACGGTGGCTAATGCCAACTCCCATCAGCCAACGCGATGTCAGGTTAGATGGCACGCACAATAATATGCCCTGCCATCTAGCGCCAAGCAAACCAGTTATTTCAGGAGTGCTCCAACACAGTCAGAAAAGTACTTATTCTGGCATCTATCGCACATCAGATAGTGAGAAAACCCAGAAACACCTCTAACGTCTTCGGAAAACTAAGTAGCATAAAGCGAGTTTTGGAAAGATCCTTACAGATGTTTGAGGCAAGTTTTGCTAAAATGGACAGTATTCTATGTGCTATAAATGCGAAATAAAGCGTTTTGCTATAGCCGGCTGCATAGCCTTGTAGAGGAAGCTAAACAGAATGTATTAAGAAAAGAAAAACGATTTTTAAAAAATGCATAAAGCGAGTTTTGTGAAAACGGTCCTCAATTCCACTTATGTGAATCCAGTTTTAAGGCGAGCCCCGCACATCTATATCATGCACCTACAACGACCAATCAAGTAATACAATTTGTTTTACCTGTCTATGCAGTGCCTCTCTATTCTTACAGTTGTAAGCGAGTATGGCTTTCAGGCAGTATGGGCAGAAGCTTATTGTACCTCATGCTTGACAGCTGGCAACAGCGCTTTCGCCTTTCAGAACATAATTGGATTGTTTCTAACTAAGATGGCCCTTTCCCAAATTCGCGACAGTGTTCATCAAGTAGTACATTACGTTACAGTCATTATCAACAAAGGGGTAGACACGTTATTGTTGTATTCTTCAGTCAAAAGACTGGTTGGATGCAGCTCTACACGCGAGTCTATTCTGTTCAAGCCTCTTTATATGTGCATACCTACTGCAAACTACTTCCGTTTCAACCTGCTTACTGTAGTCAAACCTTCGTCCCCCTCTATCAACCGATTTCCTTTAGTCAAGTTGTGACGTAATTTTCTTTTCTCCCCAGTCACATCCAGTATCTCTTCAGTTATTCGATTACCCACCATATCTTCAGCGTTCTTCTGTAGGATCATATTTCAAAAGCTTCTATTCTCTTCTTGTGTATATCATTTACCATCTACGTTTCAATCTTGTACAAGACAAATATCTTCAGAAGAAATTTTCTAGAATTTTTCAGAAATGTCACTCTTGCTATTGCCAGTGTGCATCTTATATTCTATCTTCTTCAACCATCGTTACTTACTTATTATCCAGATGTCATGTCCTGACACAGGATAGAGGGAAGACAGTGGGTTTACGGTCAGTTTGCAATTTCCGAGCTGTGAATAGCAAATGCACAAAGACAAATTCCCAGTGAAGGCAGGTCGAAAACTCGGATCAGCGCCAAACAGTCAAGGGCATCTAACAGAGATGCGGATTTTGGGACTCGAGAGGATGTTTGGAGCAGGAGACTCATGGAATTCAGGGGTCTGATTAACACTATTTATTTGCTATCAGACTAATACACTGAAAGCTAATTCTAAAGTTTAGAAAAAGCAAAGGCGGCTATTTGTTGCCAACAGAAGTCCTGCCTGAAGCCACGGGAGCGGATGCCAACAGAAGTAGCGAACAGTAGCAGCACTTTGACTACAAACTTGGGAGCAGCACGCCAAGTGAGAAAAATAGACATCGAGGATGGCGATCTGACTGAGAACTCCCTTTAAATACAAAAAAAACGGTTTTTAAAGAATCGTTGTGGTGCACCATTTCTCCCTTCCTATAATCGACCAACCAATCCACCGGCACTTAAAAAACTTCGGGCAATCTGGCGAGTTGTTCTGGACCTCCAGAGTGCCTCTGGCCAACCACATTTTGACTCCTCCCCTACTCCTACTCGGGAGGTAGAGATGCTTCTGGATTTTACATCGATAAACTCCAAGACTGGTACCAACAGCGTTCAGCTGAAAGCTAAACGTCACTGCCACTCCTGTTGCGGTCAGCAACAACAGTGTTTTGCGTCACTTAGCCCCGCCGTGTGTTCTTCTGTGAGTGGGGACTGCTGTAGTGGCACTCTGATATGTGTGAACCCACTAACATTGCAGTTCTCAGGAGCAAGTATCAAGCTTCTTGCTTCTGCTAAGACGTTCCTTTTCGTGGCCACCAACTATAGTGACGCCTTACGACAACGTCTGGGAGGTGGATGGCGTTACCAGTTCATTCTCTGAAGTTAAACTTCTCCCCTTGGACAGCTGCCCAGAGTGTCTGCAATTTGCACAGCTCTAGTGTTACTATATCTCCGGTAACCTAAACGCTATCACTTTTGCCTGCTCTTTACAATGTGCCTTGATTTCCTGTCTTGGAGGGCCCTTGATGGCTCCCAACAGCCTTAAGCGTAACAACGTACAAGTCATTATGTCGTCAATATATGACACAAACACCAAAATTCATCTACTACTTTTAGTGTCTCATTTCTTAAACTAATTCCCTCAGCGTTGTCGGATGTAAGTAGGCTACTATCTGTTATTGTTTTACATTTGTTAATATTCATCTTATAATCTCTTTTGGAGACATCGTCCATTTCATTCATTTGATTTTCCAAGCCCTTTGCCGTCTCTGACAGAATTACAGAGTTATCGAGAAACCTCAATATTTTTGTTTCTTCTGCCTGAACTGTAATTCGTTTTCCAAATTTCTCGTTGGTTTCCTTTCCGGCTTGCTCATTGTATAGATAGAATAATAGAATACAAGGCTATGTCACTCCGTTCTAAACCACTACTTCCATTTCACATACTTTGACTCTTATACTACAGTCAGGTTTCTGTAAAAGCTGTAGATAACCTTCTGTACCCTATATTTTATCCCTGATACCTTCAGAATTTCAAATAATGTACTAAAATCTTCACTGTCAAAAGTTCTGTCTAAATTTAGAATTGCTGTAAATGTAGGTTTATCTTTAAGATATGTTGTATAGGCAGTATTGCCTAGTGTGTTACTGTCTTTCTCTGGAACCCAGATAAAGCACAGTTTAAACAGAGTTTGAAAGAATTTTTGATAGGGGACTTCTTCTACGCTCTAGATGAATATTTAAGGAAGGGCTGTCAGACCAGCTTGAGTAAAAATGTCTGTTACATTTCAGTTTTGACAGCACTTGGTCACAACAGTCAAGATTAGGTATTTTGTATATGATAAATTTATTAAAAGTTCATAACTATGTTTCATTCTGATAGTATATTAATTCTGTAAATATTAGCAGTTCCAATTTACTGTAATACGAGGATTGTCCAGACAGTAAGTTCCGATCGGTCGCGAAATGGAAACCTCTGGGAAAATCCGATAAAGCTTTGCACAGATGTGTGGGGCAGTATCTCTAGTAAAAATGGTTCAAATGGCTCTGAGCACTATGGGACTCAACTGCTGAGGTCATTAGTCCCCTACAACTTAGAACTAGTTAAACCTAACTAACCTAAGGACATCACAAACATCCATGCCCGAGGAAGGATTCGAACCTGCGACCGTAGCGGCCTTGCGGTTCCAGACTGCAGCGCCTTTAACCGCACGGCCACTTCGGCCGGCATCTCTAGTATGCCCATCGATCGTGTCGCGTATGAGGGCCTGGATAGAGATTTCGCCTGTGTCAAACAGCCCACTTAACATGACTGTCGAGCAGTTCCTTCTTCATGCCAGTTCTCGGCCGCACACTGCACGGGCGATGCAGACTCTGCTGCAGCGTTTCCGATGAGAAGTGTTTGATCACCCACAATACAGTCACCCCCTGAGTCTCATCTCTGTTCGCAAGAACCGCTGGATATGAAGACAAAATTTTTCCGCAGACAACGAGCTGCAGACCAGTGCAGATAACTGGACAAAAGCACAGGCGGCTGCTTGCTTTCTATGACGAGGATATTGGAAAGTTTAGACAACACTACGACAAAACTCGAAGTTGGAGCGGCAACTATTTAGAGAAGTAGGTGGAAAGTGTACCTAACTGTTGCAAATAAAACGTTTCTGTTTTCACTGTGGTTTGCATTTCGCGACCGATCGGAACTTACTTTCTGGACAACCCTCGTATATTTACCTTCTTTGACAATCTCCTGACAAATGATCAGGGTAGTAAGTGCTGTATTCAAATGTTTATGTTTTTTTATGTTAAACTTTCTGACTTGTTCCACACCCACTAGAATAATCTCATTTTTGGGTCTATGGAATGAAAATTGAATCTAATGTAATCTAATCTAATCAAACCGATCTTCCTAGAGGTCGACCTCTAGCAATTTTTCCATTCTTGCGTAAATATTCATGTTTCTGTTTTGCATTCATGACTTCTGAGATTGAGGGTTCGGTAAAATTCACACCTGCCAGGACCCGCCTTCTTTGTAATAATAATTATTACATTCTTGTTGAATTCTGACGTTACTTCGTCTTTTTCATAACTCTTGCATATGAGTTGGAATAATTTAGTCATGACTCGCTCCTCAACGACCTCAATAATTCTGAGGGAATGATATCTACTCCAGGAGCCTCGATTCGACATAGGTCTTTCAGTGCTAAGAGTATGAAGGAGAGAACGAGCTCAGATGACGCTCTTATGTCGAGGTGATAAGACTTCCGAGGACTCCACCTGCCCCCTCCCACAGGGAATCCCCACATCTCGGGCACTTGTGTGCCAGCAAAATGAGGCCGCCACTTGTCGGTGTTATCCACGTCCGTTCTCGCATATTGGGCAATTCTGCAATTAAAAATGGCGGGGCAATGAAGCTGGCATGTCTCGAGATCAACCATGGCTTCCCATGCCTCTGGGGTAATAGGGTGGGGGGAAAACCCTCTTCCCCTCCCCTTTCTCTCTAGACCAAAAAGGATCAAACTCCCCACTTTTGTTTCTAGTTGACTAGCACGAGCCTCGTCATTTGTGTTATGTGCGCCTTAGTGAGGGGAGCGTCAGCAGGCAGAGTTATCCTACTTAGAAAATGGAGGTAAACATTATCATAATATACGGGCAATTTCACTTTGACATGACAGTATGTCACTTAATTATTATAAGCTAATGATGTCACAGCATAGCCTGCAAAATGGTGGATAACTTATGGCGTAAGACACTTTGACATTACAGTATGAGACTGAATTACTATAATTCAATGACATCATGTGATAGTCTGCCGAATGGCGACATAAGACACTTTGACATTACAGCATGTAGCTGAATTACTGTAAAATGACATTATGGCGTTTTCAGTAAGCACTCCCACCTCCCATTGCTATTTTCTATAATTTCACCGATTTTCTCGTAATACCGACGTTTCCATTCTAAGGTATATTTAAATACGTGATTTTAAATGTTTGACAATTCGGACAGTGCGATATTTAAACCAAATACACCGAAATCACACTTTAAACTACTAGCTCGGTATGATATTTTATCAAATACTCCCATATCACGAGTTAAACAATTTCCACGGTGTAACAAATACTTCCCAATTCTTGTGTGACATCACTATAAGACTGCCCCTTGTAGACTCGTAAACGACAATGGCAAAAAGTCCACTCACAACACATGAATAAATCTACACTTTAAACAGGATAGGAATAGTAGAGGAAATGCGCTTTATGTTCATCTTCATGTTTCCGCAGCGTAATGACAGTTCCATTAAACTTCGGGTGTGCAGCCGCATAAATTCAGCTTGAGAAGCTGAATTTATGCGACTGCACACTCGGAATTTAATGGATCACCGAACTGCACTTTATTCAAAAACGCGAGAAGGAAACTCAAGTGTAATCGTCCCAGTGCACACACACCAGCCGAGTGCCTTGTGCCCGCTACCTCTGCTGCCACTGCCCCAGTGGCCTTCGCGTCTTCTGCCAGCACAGCTAACGCTGCTACCGCCTTGACGGTCCACAGCCTTGTCACAGCTGGAAGCCCGGGAAGCACCGGTGTATCTGCAATAACAGAACTCAACATCCACTGATCGCCAGTAACTGCCAGAATCTTCCTACGTGTAGCTGACAAATGGAGAATCTAGCAGCCAAAAGCATCCTACGCACTTGAGATACTATCACAGAAGCCACGTGCTCCCCTGAGGCTGTCCGGTAAGTGTCGTCCCTCACGTGAAAGACAACAGTCAGCATACCCTAGCCGGAAAAGCAGCAGAGATAAAGCGCCACCGCCTGAGTATACGGGCCGGACGTGATAACAATTGTGGCTCGAGGACATGCACCAAGCAGCCTTTCTTAAAACGATCTAAAATATATTTCTTTATTCATGATAATATTTCCAGTAATAAGTCGTTATTGAAATCATTACACCACAAGTGAGAAATCGTCTATCAGTGTACTATACCTTCGAGATTTTCCTAAAATTCACTCCATCAATACGAAATAGGTAGATTCCTATGAATTCCAAATGCAGCAAAGAATCACCATAGATTCATCTCCCTCGTTGAAGACGTATATATAAACCATGCAAGTGTTCTTGTCTTGAAAACACTTTGATCTCCATACACATTAAATTCTTAGAGTTTATTTCGTTTTCGTTGTCAAGACTCGTTGATTTAAACTGTAACGATCTTCACAGACCTGTAATTCTATGGTAACCTACTGTTCAGCATATGGGTTTGTTAACCATGGCCGGCCGGAGTGGCCGAGCGGTTCTAGGCGCTACAGTCTGGAACCGCGCGACCGCTACGGTCGCAGGTTCGAATCCTGCCTCGGGCATGGATGTGTGTGATGTCCTTAGGCTAGTTAGGTTTAAGTAGTTCTAAGTTTTAGGGGACTGATGACCTTAGAAGTTAAGTCCCATAGTGATCAGAGCCATTTGAACCATTTTTTTGTTAACCACGGATGACTCGTCAGTTTGATTTCGTGGGGATCCGATGCTGTCGACATTCAATCAGTTATAAATTTTCATGCCACTGAGCGCGTCTGTGAACTGATGGATTCATTTCTACCGTCTTCCAGTTTAATTACTTGTGTTTAATCTGGATTGGAGCTTTTTTCTGAATACTTCCGATTATTGTCTTTGTCGTCTTTCATTAGAAATCTACTCTAATACGTACACTGCAGTAGTGTAGTAGGGACTGCAACGCATACTGTTATGTGGTTCTAGCATAGGACTCTGAGATACGCCGAAAACGCCACGAACCAACCAGTCATCAACGCGATTTTATATTCTCTTTTCTCTGTGAGTTTATGGACGGATTAAATAAAAGGTTGCGAACGCTAGGTGTTTTCTTTGATTTAACGAAGGGTTTTGACTGTCTTGACCACAAAATATTACTGCAGAAGTTGGACCATTATGGAGTAAGGGGAGTAGCTTACAATTGGTTCGCCTCTTACTTTAAGAACAGAAAGCAGAAGGTAATTCTCCGCAATATTGAGAGTGGTAGTGATGTTCAGTCCCAATGGGGCACTGTTAAGTGGGGCGTTCCCCAAGGGTCGGTGCTGGGGCCACTGCTGTTTCTTATTTATATAAATGATATGCATTCTAGTATTACAGGTGATTCAAAAATATTTCTGTTTGCTGATGACACCAGCTTGGTAGTGTAGGATCTTGTGTGTAATATTGAAACAGTATCAAATAATGTAGTTCATGAAATAAGTTCGTGGCTTGTGGAAAATAATTTGATGCTAAATCACAGAAAGACTCAGTTTTTACAGTTTCTGACTCACAATTCAACAAGAACCGATATTTTGATAAGACAGAATGGGCATATTATAAGCGAGACAGAACAGTTCAAGTTCCTAGGCGTTCGGATAGATAGTAAGCTGTTGTGGAAAGCTCATGTTCAGGATCTTGTTCAGAAACTAAATGCTGCTTTATTTACCATTAGAACAGTATCTGAAATAAGTGACACTTCAACACGAAAGTAGTCTACTTCGCATATTTTCATACGCTTATGTCATATGGTACTATTTTTTGGGGTAATTCTTCTGATTCAAAAAGGGTATTTTTGGCTCAAAAATGGGCTGTTCGAGCTATGTGTGGTGTAAGTTCGAGAACCTCTTGTCGACCCCTATTCAATAGTCTCGGAATTCTGACATTGCCCTCACAGTATATATTTTCTTTAATGTCGTTTGTTGTTAGCAATATTAGCTTATTCCCAAGAGTTAGCAGCTTTCACTCAGTTAATACTAGGCAGAAATCAAATCTGCATGTGGAATGCACTTCCTTGACTCTTGTGCAGAAAGGAGTGCAGTATTCTGCTGCATCCATTTTCAATAAGCTACCACAAGAACTCAAAAATCTTAGCAGTAGCCCAAACACTTTTAAGTCTAAACTGAAGAGTTTCCTCATGCCTCACTCCTTCTATTCTGTGAAGGAATTCCTGGAAGAGATGAACAATTAAGCAAATTTCAGTGTTACATTGTTGATTTTCTTTATGTAAACTTACGAATTGTCGCCTGAATATGTTACTTATATTTCATTTTATCTGTTTCTACTATCGTGTTATAATTTCATGTATTGACTCGTTCCATGACCATGGAGACTTCTCCTTAATTTGGTCCCACGGAACAATAAATAAATAAAAAAGTCAGTAGCGTCAATATGTGTTCTAAATTTAGGAATCATAACCGGAAGTGACGTAATGATCAGGTGACTAACTTATAAACGTAAAGCGATCTTGTGTTCAGACCAGAGTTACATTCTTAAGCGAGTCCTCATCACCATAAAAAAATGTAATGAACGACTAACTGTACTACCACGAACGGTAGGAATTGGGTGTGAAAATTAAAGTAGAATTTTATGTGATTCCAGGTGTGGTCATGAGGACATACACTTAAAACTATATAAATTTGAGTGTCGTATATAGCGTTTGATTCTTTAGGTACATTTGCAAGATATAGAGTAGAATTCGAGCAGCCTACCTTAAGGGGGGAATGCTGTACTTCACGCACAACGTCGTTTGAGGGACTCTAACGTCAAGAACAAATGCAACACGATTTTTTTTTCAATTTTGTGTTGAAACTGGCTTTTCAGCGATTTTGTTTGTAGTATTGAATTGAAGAGGATTATTTCTACGGTAAATGTAACTCATTACATATTAATAAATAGGTGAAGAGACCCACTACTGTTCTTCTGGACTTTCCGTGATAAATCACCAAAAATTTTCAACTCGTGTTTGCGCATGGGCATAGAGCACATTCCTCCTCTCTCAACGGACTGCAACACATTTCCACATGTGCACATGTTCAGTAACGCTAATGTTTGTGGCTGATGCTGCCTGCCGGCCGCTGGTGGCCGAGCGGTTCTAGGCGCTTCAGTCTGGAACCGCGCGACCGCTACGGTTGCAGGTTCGAATCCTGCCTCGGGCATGGATTTGTGTGATGTCCTTAGGTTAGTTAGGTTTAAGTAGTTCTAATTTCTAGGGGACTGATGACCTGAGATGTTAAGTCCCATAGTGCTCAGAGCCATTTGAACCATTTTTTTGATGCTGCCTGGGGAAGAAGGTTGTGAATAAATTACATCTATAATGCTTTCGATGAGTATGTTACACGTCTGTTTCAGCCGGTATATGTCTGTAACGATTTGTTTTAATCTTATCACCATGATTTTCGAGTGTTTGCCTAACAATGTTATAGGCCTGAAATCAGTTATTCTTTTTTCTTGGGAAAACGAGTACGATTATTTCAGGTTTCTTTTTCAGTTTCCACAGCATCGTTTCTCCCTTGCTACATCCGTGAACTCTTTCCTGATGATTCGTCAGAAAGTTTTATAAAATTCATAAAGGATATTTTCTACTCCAGGGTCCCCGTGTTTCGGCACTCCCAAACACCTTTGGAAATGATCTTCTATCCCCTCCTGTTTAACATATTCATTCCCTTCTCGAGACAAAATATTACTCATATACAGTATCTCTGCTTACATTATTTTCGTTCTCTTGTATGGTGCTAAAATACGTCACTTCTCATGGTAGGTGCCCCTAATCGTTACATGTAATAATTTCCTCTTTTAGTTCGCTTTCCTAGAGCTGCAACTTTTTTAAATCGCTTGGTAGATCTTACCTGTTATCTACTTTTGCACAGAGTTCACAAGTGACAAGGTTGTAGCATTGGAGGTTCTTCCTCCTGTCGTCATTTATTCTGAAGGATATATTTTTTGTACACTGCACAACTGAATTAAGGGATTACTTCTTCGAAACCGTGTAATTTACACCCATTGTGACGCTTAAGTTTGAAATTAAGTTCAAAGGTGCGTGCGACCTTCCTCTGTAATGGTGGAAGAGTGTGGCGTCCTGTAACGTCACCCTCGAGCACCATGCCGCTTCAAACACAAATGTGTCGACACAGCTCGAAAGTTCATGTTTAAAGTGAGCACGAAATTTCACCAAAATTCTACCCAAGGCAACGTGGACGTGTCACGCGATAGGAAAGTCGTCAGAGTGCCTTTCACCCCATTCTTTTGACGCCTCTGCGATTTGGTCAGAATCTCGACGCCTAGCGTTGAAATCACGCAGTTTTCTTATGAGTGGCCGAGGAAAACATGGAAACACATCGCTGCTCAGAATCGGCACCAAAAGGCCTCTGGGGATGACGTTAAGGGCGTCAATGGAACCACCGCTTTCCTAGGGCGTTGATTTCCACTCATGTCGCGGTCCGATGAGCGACAGAAAGACGTTCTTGACAACCTTTGACACTGCTGTCACCCTCGGGCATCTCAACCCTTCTCTAACGACATTGTGGGTTGCATCCCAATCGAAAGTGATGATACCCGTTTGGAGCGCAGTACAACAGCAATATTTGCTACTTTGTACAGCTTGGAACAACTAGGAAACGTTCCACACCCTTCTTCAAAATTTAGCCGGCCGCGGTGGCCGAGCGGTTCTAGGCGCTTCAGTCTGGAACCACGTGACTGCTACGGTCGCAGGTTCGAATCCTGCCTCGGGCATGGATGTGTGTGATGTCCTTAGGTTAGTTAGGTTTAAGTAGTTCTAAGTTGCAGGGGACTGATGACCTCAGACGTTAAGTCCCATAGTGCTCAGAGCCATTTGCCATCTTCAAAATTTGATAGTGATCCGAAGCAGCAAAGGGTGCTTATGCTTTTTCATCCCATCTATTTCGCGCTCTCCCGTGGAGTGATAACGGGGAGATGCGTCACTAGCAAATGAGTGAATTAACCGGAAAAGGGTTCCTCTAAGCCCATCTCCCCCACCCTATTTCGGCAAAACTGGCGCCCGCCCACCTTTATTGAGAATTTTAGAAATGTACTTGTATACATAGAACACGTGACGAAGTCCTAGGCACTTGCAGACTGGCAACCCCTTCGACAATCTCCCAATTTGGTTGGCGTACTAGCAGAAGCAAGAACAACTGTGTAGTGGCGAAATAGCAGCAGCAATAGGTGCATTTAGTAGGTTCTAGCTCAAGTGAACGCAAGAAAATAAAATTAAATATTGTTTTATAAAAGGTGACCGCCGAAGGTTCTAGTCCTCCCTCGGGCATGGGTGTGTGTGTTGTCCTTAGCGTAATTTAGTTCAAGTTAGTTTAAGTAGTGTGTAAGTCCCTTAGGAATTCACACACATTTGAACATTTTTATAAAAGGTGAACGTAAGAAAACAAATAAAAGAATTATGGTGAATGTAAGAAATTTTTATAACTTGTGATGTTCCTATCGTGATGTATCTATTCTATTTTTCAAAACATATATTTTATCATCATGAGGACTCAATGCTTTCTTGTTTATTTCAACTGTGTATATTTCATGTTTTTCAATTCGAATCATATTAATTCTTCTCTACTGTTCTCTGTTATTAAACAAACAATTTTTATAATCTTCTAAGCTTATTCTATTTTTGACAATACATTTCTTAACTCCTTTAGATTTGTTCTCTATTTTATCACGAACATTATAAGCAGACATTTTTACACTCAGACCACAAAATTCTTCCATTACTTTTCCATTGTATTCGTCTTTCATTTTTCCTACAACTTTGTTGTTAACTTGTGGAATACCATAAATATTATTTTCAGGATCATCACTAGTATGAAATTTATCAATCATTGATCTTATATCTTCATAAAACCTTCAGTTCGTATATTATAACTGCCCGTATCTTGATAACAAAACTCACTATTTTTCTCCATGTTTTGGATTCATTATTCTGCTGTGAAAATCATAATCAGTACTTTAGATAAATCTAGTATACTCATTCCAACATAGATTGGTTTATTACATGTAATTTTTGTCTTATTCATACGAATAGCAGCAAGATTTTCATTAAATATAGTTCTTGCTTTAAAGTTTGGTTTTGCTGTTAATTTATCACATTCTTCTCCATCTGGCACCCATTTTATATCAACTCTATTTCTAATATTTTCCATTGCCTTGTCAAGGACTGAATTATTCATAAGTTTATAGTAATCTTTTTCAAAATCATTTTTGGCTTTGCTTCTCATTTCTGTATTTAAATCTATATACTTCTTCAACCAATCCGATTGTTTAAATTTTAAAACTCAATGTATTTTTGTTAATTTCATTCCTAATGATAAATACTGTTTAGTTGACAATTTGCATTGTTTATTCTGGGGACAATTTTATTTTCAGGATATAATGGTAAATCTTTAAGTAAATCATGTAATTCTTTTGGCTACTCTAAATCTTCTTCAAAAATATATCCAATTTTAGCAGTATCTGAAATTTACTTATTTTTGTACAGTCAAGATTATTTTGTTCATACCATTCAAATTCACCGTATGGTAAATACTGACTCATACCATATACATACACATTATTCACATCTAAATATGCTAGATAGTTTGATATCTTTTTAATATCAAAACCCTTCATATATTTATTGTATACTTTAATGTATCTTTTACAACACTGTGATATTCCTCCTATTACTCATTTCTCAAGAAATAAAATCATATCATATTCTTATAATAAAACTATGTTAACTTTCGTCATGTTCAATATTGCATCCCAAGATAATCCTGGTGCAGAAAATACCGAGATGGATCTAAATCCTAAGCTTTTATACAAGTTTTTCTAAAATTTTCAAATACATCAGACAATAACAGTACATCGTCGCAGTCATTCTGCTAATGTATATCTGTGATACTTGCCCCGCTTCGGTCACCAAATAGAACCTTTCCAGCGAGACCAGTAGCTCGTTACCGACGCACCGCTGCCCGTTTACTGTAACCCTCGCACCCTCACATTGACGATGGGACGCAAATATTGCTTCGACATTGCATATTACAGGCTGTCTGCCGATGTCTCTCGAAGAGACTAATCCCGCCGTCAAAAATTTCCTCGTCATTAGAAGGGTACTGAACTATTGCATAAGCCTCGAGGAAAATGTCGGCGTCATTTTGCTAGTGTTTATCTATGATACTAGCGTGCCTACGGTCACTACACGGAACCTCTCCTTGGTGTCCAGTAAACTGTAACCGAGGCACCGTTGCCCGTTCATTGTAACCCTCACAGCCTCACATTGACGATGGGACACATAAATTACTTCGTAACTGCATACTACAGCTTCTGTGCCGACGACTTTCCACGACACTAATGCCGACCTCAGGATTTTCCTCGCCATTGAGCGGGTGCTGCGCTATTGCATAAACCTCAAGGACATTCTCGGAGTCATTCAGATAGTGTACATTTGTCATACTGGCGCATCTATGGTCACTCCATGGAATCCCTCCTGAGTGTCCAGCAACTTGTAACCGAAGCACCGTTACCGGTATATTGTAACCGTCGCACTGTCAGACACTGCCTCGGCATTAGGCGTGTGCCGGGCGATTACATAAGCATGAGGGACATTGCCAGAGTCATTCTGCTAGTGTATATCTATGATACTGGCGCAGCTACGGTCACAGCATGGAACTCCTCCTAGGAATCCCATAGCTTGTAAAAATATAAATGTAAATGTCGTGTGACGAGGGCCTCCCGTCGGGTAGACCGTTCGCCTGGTGCAAGTCTTTTGATTTGACGCCACTTAGGCGACTTGCGCGTCGATGGGGATGAAATGATGATGATTAGGACAACAAAACACCCAGTCCCTGAGCGGAGAAAATCTCCGACCCAGCCGGGAATCGAACCCGGGCCTTTAGGATTGACATTCCGTCGCGCTGACCATCCACCTACCAGGGGCGGACCCCATAGCTTGTAACCAATGCATCGCTGCCTGTTTACTGTAACCAGCGCACCCTCACACCGACGATGGGCACAGAAATTCCTTCGCGATTGCATATTGCAGGTTTTCTGCCGTCGGCTCTCCGAGACACTAAGGCCGACCTCAGGAATTCTCTCTCCATTATGCGGGTGCTTGGCTCTTGCACACGCCTAGAGGACATTGTCGGAGTGATTCAGCTAGTGTACATCTACGATACTGGGGCGGCTACGGTCACCGTAATGAACGTCTCCTGCGAATCCAGTAACTTGTAATCGACACACCGCTCCCCATTTACAGTAACCAACGCACACTCATACTGACGGTTGGACACAGAACTTGCTTCGCCGTTGCATTCTACAGCCTCCCTGCTGACGTCTCTCCAAGTCACAAAAGCTGTCCTCAGGAGCTGAATCTCCATCAGACGTGCATATGCCTCGAGGACGTTGTTGGAGTCACTCTACTAGTGGATATCTATGATACTGGCTGTTATATCCTAGCCAGTAATGCCAACCGAGCCCGCTGCCAAAAAGGGTGGCAGCATCAAAGTCCGGACGCCGTCCGCATAAGCAGCGCCAGCGATACAGGAAATCGCCGCAAGTCTGCGCGCGCTACCGCTGGCTTCTGGCTTCTTAAGCGCTGGAGTCGCGAGCGCTAGGACAGTTCGGGATTCGCCGCTCAGTTGTAGACTCGCCACCGAATTGTGTACCTGCTAGTCAGTTGTGTGTTCATCGCAGCAGAGTTGTTGTTTGTCGTCAGCCGACGCTGAACAAGCCGCTCCGACTCGAACTAGACAGATTTCTGTAGACCATGTTCACCACTGTGTTCTGTATCGTCGTTAATAAAGATAAGTACCGACTTTCATTTAATCCGAGTGTTTGGCTTTTCATCTTTCTGTTCACTGTTCCAGCGGACCGGTCGGCCCACTATTAAAAGTGTGGCGGTGACTTCGCAGGCCGTTTCTACAGCGAAGTGTGGTCGCTACGAAGGCCGTCACAAAACGCGACGAGGACTTCCGAACTCGTGTGCAGGGCTGGTTTAACTTGTTTCTTGAGATAGAATTTTGGGGGCTGGTTTAATTTGTGTTCACTATGTCTGCCGAATTACAACAGTTGATCTTGTTACAGAGTCAGCAAATACAAAGTCTGGTGGAAGCAATCGCCAAACAAGCGGCTAATCCACCACCACACAAGGAACAAGCACAGGCAGCACCGCCTTTTCGTGCTTTTGAGGCATCACGAGAAGAATGGCGAGAATATTTCGCGCAGTTGCAGGCGCACATGTCAGTCTACAAAATCACAGGTAATGAGCGGCAGCTTTATTTAATTTCCACTGCAGGCGTGGAAGTCTATAGACTACTTTGTAAGTTGTTCCCGGAATCCAAGCCAGAAGCTTTAGACTATGACGTTGTTGTTACCAAGCTTGCTGAGTATTTCGAGTCGCGAGTTCATGTGGCAGCGGCCAGATTCAAGTTCGATTTACGGGGCCTCACCCGTCAGTGCTGATTTAATTGTGTGCGTGGAGCTTCCTACAGTGATGTCATGTTACGAGACGCTATTACTCAAAACATTGCAGATTCTCGTATTCGTGCTGCTATCTTAAAGTTGCCTGACCCGTCGTTAGAGACTGTGATGAACATTATTGAAGCCCAAGATACTTTTGACTATGCTGAGTGTGAGTTAGATCAGCCATGTATTTCTCAAATTGCCTGTGCTAAGCAAGTTATGTCACGCCCGCGGCCCCACCGGCAGAGTCAGACTGTAAACACTAGCCGGCCGCGTCATGTTAAACACATTCGTCAGCCGCGTGTGCAAAATGATAGACTTAAGTCTTGCCCTAAGTGTGTTCTTGCTCATCCTCGTGAACGTTGCCCGTTACGAAACGCGGTTTGTCACTTTTGTCAAAGGAAAGGACACATCCAGACTGTTTGTTTGCGTAAACGCAAGAACAATTCTAGTGCTGCCCAGCCCATGGATATTCATGTTCTTCAAAGCCAGTCCGCCCAGAAGGTCGCGTTTAAAGACTCTTCCACGGTTCGTGTGGGTAATAAACTTGTTCGCAATAAGCCACCCACCCGGCCCTCTGCTATGCGACCCGAGCGTACTTCAAACGCTGTAAACAGTAATGTACAGACTGCAAGTGAAGCGGGAGTTGTTGTTCCACCCGCCCAACCCACGAGTTGTCGTAAGCAGCGAACACGCGCTAAACGCGCTGATTTTGTGTCTTCCGCCTCCGCCGCACCGATCCAGAGACAGTGTAATAAACTATTTGTGAAGCTACGCATCCAGGATAAGACCTTCAATTTTCAATTAGACACTGGTGCGTCTGTGACTCTCATAAATAGTGCTACGTATGCGGCTATCGGCCGCCCTAAACTTTCAGCGGCAAAACATTCTTTGGCTACTTATAGTGGCGAACACATTCCAGTGTTAGGTGTATCTAGCGTGCCAGCCACATTCCGGGGCAACACAAAAACAGTTTCATTCACAGTGCTCCGCGCTACAGACAGTGTAAACATTTTCGGATTAGACTGTTTTGACTTGTTTGGCCTGTCTATCCAAGACAATGTGTTGCAACTTAATTCTGTTGTTGTTCCTCAAGACAGCATAACCGATTTGTGTAAACGATACAGTGACATATTTAAAGACGAACTCGGTTGTGCTGCGAACTTTGCCGCTCATATTACGTTAAAAGATAATGCTCAGCCTCGATTTTTTCGTGCTCGTCCAGTGCCTCACGCCCTCCGGGCACCTGTAGAAGATGAACTTTGTCGTTGGCAAAACAACGGTGTTATTCAACCCGTTTCAGCGAGCCAGTGGGCTTCTCCCTTAGTTATTATAAAGAAACCGTCTGGCAAGTTACGTTTGTGTGCTGATTTTAAGTCGACAGTTAATCCTCAGACTGTCGTTGATTCTTTTCCTTTACCTAGACCGGACGAGCTGATGGATAAGTTAGGGGAAGCTCGTTTCTTTTCCAAAATTGATCTCCGTGAAGCATATTTGCAATTGCCCCTCGACGAGCAATCACAACAGTATTTTGTCATAAACACGTCGTTGGGGTTGTTCCGTTTTCTGCGTTTGCCTTTTGGTTGTGCGTCAGCTCCAGCTGTTTTTCAGCGTTTTTTGTCACAACTTTTGGCTAATGTGCCATCGTGTTGCAACTATTTAGATGATATTGTTGTGTCCGGTCGGACGCCTGCTGAACATTTCCGTAATTTGGAGTGTTTCAAATGGCTCTGAGCACTATGGGACTCAACTGCTGAGGTCATTAGTCCCCTAGAACTTAGAACTAGTTAAACCTAACTAACCTAAGGACATCACAAACATCCATGCCCAAGGCAGGATTCGAACCTGCGACCGTAGCGGTCTTGCGGTTCCAGACTGCAGCGCCTTTAACCGCACGGCCACTTCGACCGGCTTTGGAGTGTTTGTTTACAGTGTTGTCTCAGGCAGGCCTACGTTGCAACATCGATAAATGTTCATTTTTCCTTACGGAGTTGGAGTATCTGGGACATGTTATTAATGCTCAAGGCATTCATCCCTCCCAGTCACATTTAGCAGCTATTCGTGATTTGCCCGCCCCTCGCAATCTGCATGAATTGCAAGCAGTTCTTGGCAAATTGACATATTATATTAGGTTTATACCTAATGCATCACAGATTGCTGCACCGTTGCATCGTCTCCGCCGTAAGAATGTTCCGTTTGTGTGGTCAGCTGATTGCCAATCAGCCTTTCAGCAGCTAAAAGAGGCTTTATTGAATGATCGTTGTCTGGTCCATTACGACCCTACCAAGCCTCTGGTGTTAGCTTGTGATGCTTCTTCTTTCGGTCTCGGTGCTGTGTTGTCTCACCGAGTCGGTAACACCGAACGTCCTATTGCGTTCGCATCTAAATTGCTAAACAAAGCTCAGTGTAATTATAGCCAATTGGACAAGGAAGCGTTGGCTATTGTGTTCGGTGTCACAAAATTCCATCACTACCTCTATGCACTATGGGACAGCTTCTGAGATCAGTCTCCTAGAACTTAGAACTACTTAAACCTAACTAACCTAAGGACATCACACACATCCATGCCCGAGGCAGGATTCGAACCTGCGACCGTAGCGGTCTCGCGGTTCCAGACTGTAGCGCCTAGAACCGTATGGCCACTCCGGCCGGCGCGCCAGCAACAGAAATTGCGAAAGCGTCTGCTGCTGCTCCAGATGAGCCGCGAAGTAAAATAAAAACGCAACCAAATGTGAATGTAGCTCGTAACCAAGGGAAGGGAAAACCCGGAAAGGGACACCCAAGCCCAAAGAATGTTCGGTACGAAACGGTCCTACACGAATCACTGGAGGAAAAATCAGAAAGGTTACAAGGAAATCAGTCTGCTAGCGGGTTCAAATGGCTCTGAGCGCTATGGGACTAAACATCCATGGTCATCAGTCCCCTAGAACTTAGAACTACTTAAACCTAACTAACCTAACGACAGCACACAACACCCAGTCATCACGAGGCAGAGAAAATCCCTGACCCCGCCGGGAATCGAACCCGGGAACCCGGGCGTGGGAAGCGAGAACGCTACCGCACGACCACGAGCTGCGGACATTTGCTAGCGGTACAAGAGAAAACCTCAGAAGTAGAAAAAAAAACGGGACAGTAACTAATAAACTGATTGAAGTGCTATTCCATGTCTAGCCTTCTGAGAAAACTGTTAATAGTTTAACTGAACCCTGAACCACAGGAGCCGGCCAGGGTGGCCGAGCGGTTCTGGGCGCTACAGTCTGGAACTGCGCGACCACTACAGTCGCAGGTTCTAATCCTGCCTCGGACATGGATGTGTGTGATGTCCTTAGGTTCGTTAGGTTTAAGTAGTTCTAAGTTCTAGGCGACTGATGACCTGAGAAGTTAAGTCCCATAGTGCTCATAGCCAGTAACTAATAAACTGATTGAAGTGTTATTCCATGTCCAGCCTTCTGAGAAAACTGTTAATAGTTTAACTGAACCCTGAACCACAGCAGCCGGCCGGGGTGGCCGAGCGGTTCTATGCGCTACAGTCTGAAACCGCGCGACCGCTACGGTCGCAGGTTCGAATCCTGCCTCGGGCATGGATGTGTGTGATGTCCTTAGGTTAGTTAGGTTTAAATAGTTCTAAGTTCTAGGGGACTGATAACCTCAGAAGTTAAGTCCCATAGTTCTCAGAGCCTTTTGAACCACAGGAAACTAAATTAGTTCATCAAAACAACTACATAGTGACAGCGCAATCTCGCAATCTTATTCTTTCACCACTATAAACATAAATAAAATTACGTCCGGTTTGAAATTATCGGCACTTAAGTAATTTTTGTACGTATCCGAGACTGATATTGCCCTGTTACAAGAAGTTCTAATGTCGTATTTAGTAATTCCCGGTTATGTCAGTTACAAAAATGTGTCTCACGAAACAAGTGTTGGAACAGCTGTTTTGGTGAGGGAAGGGATTCCAGTAAGTGAGGTGGAATGACTGGAATCCGGAAAAGAAATAGGAATAAGCATCTATGATGTGACTATCATCAACTTGTATGCCCCTTCAGGAAGTTCTCACCGAGCTGACAGGGCACGTTTCTTCTAAAATGAACTGTTATACTGGTTAAGGAAAATTCCAAGACAGTTATTACTTGGAGGTAATTTGTGTTTTAAATCGAAAAGATCAGTTACCTAACTTTAATTTCTCAAGTGAACTGAAACAACTAGTTAGTGGTTTAGTATTAAAGGATATATGTGAAATCAAACATCCCTCCATTGTTGAGTTCACTTATGTCACGGCAACAACTCGTTGATAGATTATATATTACTAAAACTCTTGAAACTTCCGTGACAAAAGTACAAACCATTCTCACGTACTTTTCAGACCATGCAAGTGTCTTAGCTTGCATAAATTTAACAAGACAACCAGTTCGCCCAGATCGCAAGAGAAATGAAATACACCATAAATATTACTATTCCGTTGTGAGAGGTCTATATGATCAGGTGTCAGCAGGTTCCTCACTTCGGATAGCAGACATAAAAGAAGTCAAAGCCAAGTTACTTAATATCGAAAGAAATAAAATGGAAGGGTTGAAAATAAAATCGAAGGCTAATTCGGTATCAGAAGTCGAAACTATTCCCTGTATCATTTAGTGAAGCATACGAAAAATGGAATTAGGACTTTTATTGATGAAATTCGAACAAAAAACCGTACGATTCTCAGAACCCAGCAGAATATCATGGACGAGATTTATCGCTATATTCTGTAAATGAAAGTAGTGATGCTCTTGGATGAATTCCTTGACATTCTAGCCCCATAGCTGACCGAAGATGACAACGAAAATTTTCCCAGAGTAGTCAGTGGAGAGGACTTGTATGAGACTCTGTGCGCCTCACCACCAAAAAAATCCGTTACTGGCCAATAGTGGGTGCGAAAATCACCGACATTTAAATGAGGTTATTCAAGGTAAACTGATTCCGGCTGAGTTTAAGGAGAGTAAAATTGTTCTTGTGCAAAAAATAATGGCAACAAAGATTTAAATAATTTTCATCCAATTTCACTGCTGAATTCTGATTATAAATTAAAAGCTAGAATAGTAAACAAGAGAATTTCATGCCTCACAGCTAAAATTATTAGTCAACATCAGAATTGCTCGCAAGGCAGAAACATTCTTCAAAATGTATCAGAATTAAGGGATATCATTGCAGTAACTTCTGTAACAAACATAAAGCGTGCTTTATTTTTTTAGATTTTTATAAAGCCTTCGATGTAGAAAATCATGAATATCTTCTACAGACGTTGAAGAAAATAGGTTTCAACGATGGGGTCATACAATTGATAAAGAACATAGCAACTGGAATAAATGCAAAAATGGCGGTGAATTGTCAACAATCCAGGCTGATACAAATAAAACGGAGTGTCCCTAAAAGAAGTCTTCTGTCCATGTCGCTCTTCGTCATTTCACTGGAACCTTTCCTCCGACATGTCCATGCTAGATTAAAAGGCTTAACATTATCAGGAAATAAAACAGTTATAGGAGCCTATGCTGACGATATAGGGGTCATTATAAGGAATAATGAAGGAGTAACAACGCTAGCAACAGTGATTGATAGGTGATAGGTACTGTAGGGCATCTGGAGCCAATGCAAACGAAAAAAAGTAAGATGTTAAATCTCAGAGGTTTTGATAATATCAACGTCGAATGGGCAAAATTTGTCCGACAACAAAAAACACTTGGGATCACCCTGGCAGCATGCCCCATGAAAATGACGGCTTTAAATTGACAAGTTGCAGCAGATAATGTGCAAGGAGCCATTATAAAGAATTTAACTCGATATATGAACCAAGTTCAAAGAAGAAAGTATATCAACTCATGCATCCTTGCTAAAGCTTATTATACTGCCCAGCTGTTTCCAATACCGAGAATGACAGCGAGGAGAATAATGTCCAAAATCACAAAATTTTTTGTGGAGAGGTAAAGTGTTCAGAATACATCCTAAAGTAGCGACTTTAGATCCTAAAAATGGTGGACTACGATTAACTGATATAACGGATAAAGTCTCTGCACTTTTTTCACAAGGTAAGTTAATTTAATAAGAGACTCGCGAAAAAGCATAATCAGCCAACTTCTCGAGATCATTAAACCTCGAAGCCTGCTTCCCCCGATTGACGTGTAGAATATCAACAGTCATTTACAGTATGTGAGGGTTTTTTGTGTTGAGTTCAGTTATATAAGTGCCGAAATCAGGCAGTCACAATACTTAACATCAAGAGCCATAACGCGGGAACGAAAGAAAAGGAAAGTAAGGAACAAAATAGAACGACAGTTTCCAAACATTGATTGGACTGAGATTTGGAAAAACATTAGTTCTAATGTGCTCACATCTAATATAAAAACGTCATGGTACAAGACAGTTAACCACATAGTTAGCACCAATGAAAGACTGTACGCAGTCGAACTAAGTGAAATAAATTTATGTCAACAGTGCCATCTAGTTGACACAATAATTCATAGATACACTTGCTGCGGTCACATGAACAGTTGGAAGTGGATCCAAGAGTAAATAGCTCTGATTACCAGTACGTCTCCTGAGAGAATATCGCTGTCATTGAGACACAGGCCTGAAGCACGCTATTTCCCAGAGGCAAAAACTAACGCTGTGGAAATTTTGTTAATTACGTCCTTAACAAATTATGATCCGACAGCACCATAGAGTTCAAGGAAAACATACTGTATGAATACCACAAAATTAGAAGGTATTCGAATCACAAGAAAAAGTTCGGTAATATGTTAAAAATTAGATTTGAATGAATAGGCAAGGGTTAATATAAAAAAGAAGACTGTGTTGACAGCGATGTATTGAACTTACCTTAAGGATATTATTTAAATTTTTACTTTAAAATTTGGTGTGTGCTTTTTCTACTTCAGAAAGTAGTTTTTGAAATTTTATAAGCTAATGTACAGAACTTATGTGACAGTCAGATTGTGTGTCTAGTAGTGTCAAAATACAAAATATTAAAGCTGCATTACTGGTTTATAGTATAAATATGAAAATTGACAGTTTTTATGGAAATGCCTTTATCGATTGGTTAAAACCATAAGATTGTATCTGATATAATGTAATATTCAATGGTTGACAAATTGCCCTGTTTATTTTTGCACTGTGATGTGTAAGTCAATTTTCCAGTGAAAGATTTATTATATAGGTCTGATCACTTCAGATAATTAACATTCCATTAACGTCCAGAAAGTGTAAATGGAAGGCTAGTCAACTTTACAACATGTCTTTTCCGCCATTCTCAAGCTTTTAGCAGATTGTCTAATATGATTATTAAATTGTTTTTATGTGCAATGGGCATAAATCTTCCATACTATGTATACGTTTTGGTGATTTCCATAAAATTGTGTGAAATGCTCATAGCTAGTCTGACTGAGCTGAGAAGGTTAAAGATCAGTTTCTACCCTTAACCTGTGGCTCATGGAGACGATTTCCTTGTGTACGTTAATATATTAAAAATTATCCCAAAAACTTGCTGACATCCATCATAAAGTACTATTTATGCTTCTATAAAGATTGGAGCACATGTAATTCAAAGTGCAGTTTTTATTTATTCATGTTTGAAGAAGTCTGAATGTCTTTAAAAAACTTTTCTTGATGTTCAAATCAATTCTTTTTATAATTTTGTCAGTAACACAACTTTCCGTTTTCTTTCTTTAACATTAGCATAACTGCAATGATCAAACTGTTTCTGTTTAAGTCATTTAATGTATAACGTGTGTGCATGGCTAGTACATGTACTTAGTATGTATTTGGAATGTGTAACATGTTTAAAAAAAAACAGTGCAATGGTCAGTGCGTCTGACTAGTAAGTAGGAGATCCAGGTTCGAACCCCAGTCGGGCAAAATTTTCATCTGCCGCCGTTGCTATATTTCAACACCCTGTGACAGTGTGGACGTCTGTCCTTCAATATTTAAATGCAATTGTTTTTTGAGGCAGTACAGGTCATTTGCGAACATTTGTCTTGCCATCAATGTAACGCGATTTCAACGGCATCCATTCCTTAGTCATTGCTTTGTGGTGCCGATAAACCATGTCATATACATGCGAATCAGATTGTAGCACTTATTTAGTCAAATAACGAATGGTCAGTATGGTCAGTATAGAAGTATTTACGAACAGTAGCAGCAGGACTGCAGCGAGCTGATCACTTAGCTAAGTGCAACATAGAGTATCTGTGTAGTGAGTCATTTCAGCTGCATAGCTGACGATAATACTTGTTAAGCAATTCACTACAGAATTAATGTAATACCCGTACGATGATCTCTAACTGATACTGTATCATTAGCAGCTCGTGAATGGAGTACTGTGTTCGTTAAATCAGATTACTCAAGCTGATGCCAAATAAAAAGAAGCGAAGACGCCACCACACTACCTTTACTCAGGTAGTCAGCGCCAGATTATGTGCGCCACGATTAACGTTACTGTAAGCGGTTTGACAGCATAACACCACCACATACACTGACGACCTGTACCATTATCATCACACAGCTGTTACTCGCTGTGATTACAAGTTGCTGATGTTTGTCAAAAATAGCTGAAAGCGTCTCATGAATGTGAAGTTCCATTTGCATTAAGCATAGGACAGAGAGAATCCTAAATAACACTTAGGGGTTACCCATCAAAGGGAAGAGGCCACATATTGTCTCGAGTTCTTGCAGTTTGATATTAATGTAGTTCCCGATGGTTTCACACTAACGAGTTCTTTTCGATATCGGAATACTCATATGGGAATTATCAAAGTGTACTTTCTAGAACACTCAACTACCTTAATAACACCTCATTTTGAACTGAATATGACTCGGAAAGCGACGATAATTTGACGTTTCCGTCCGTCTCATGACGACTTACTGAGTGAAGCCTGAAGTGCACTAACTGTTGTGTTTTCATGCCGTATGAATTCTGTAAAGTGTTGTGGCAGCTAGCAGTCATTGCTGAATACAGAGATGTGCCAATATCTTCACTGCTCTTGGGGAACTCGTCTTTATTGCATTTTTTTCCATACCGTAACTAGCACAATGACATAAGACTTATTAGCCGGCCGGTGTGACCGAGCTGTTCTAGGCACTTCAGTACGGAACCGCGCGACTTCTACGGTCGCAGGTTCGAATCCTGCCTTGGGCATGGATGTGTGTGATTTCCTTAGGTTAGTTACGTTTAACTAGTTCTAAGTTCTAGGGGACTGATGACCTCAGATGTTAAGTCCCATAGTGCTCAGAGCCATTTGAACCATTTAAGGCTCATTCTGCTGAAGAACTTGATACCCGCAACTCCTTAAACAAGAATCCGCGATCGGTAGTAATGTATGCAAGGAAACAGACTGTTGGACAAAAGCATGGAAATCTCCCAGCTTTTCCCTTTCCGATAGGGCCTACAATAAGAATCTGGTGTCATATTATCCTTCGTAACCCTAAACTGTTTATTTTTTCACTTCATACAAAAACAAAAGCTATGATATGAGAAGAGGAAATGACTTCTATGCTTCTCAGAAACTTTAGTTTTTGTGTTTATTTTCTCACTTCATACTAAAACAGGGGCGTTGATATCAGAGGAGGAAATGAATTATACGCTTCCAAGACATAATATTTTCTTGTGTGCTACTACTACGTGCATGCAAGCTCTGCAGTTTACTTTTGTGTCGTGGATAAATTTTGATATCACCTCACATTACTTTGTGAAAAGGTTCCTATTTACTTGGGATTCAAACAGAGTGGATATTTCATCACTGGTTTATATCCTGATGACTAATGACATGATACTCGTTCTAATTGCTCAGTGGCACCTGTAAGAAGAGTCTCTCGTTGGTTGCTATAGGAACATACAGGCAATGATGTCCGCTCACTGCAGTCAGAGCCAAAGTGATTTCTTCCTGTGTATGGCGAAGCGTCTGCTGCAGTGTCCACGCTCAGTCAACATATACATATCGTGGTGGCATTGGGCACTGCTAATCGCTGCACTTGTCGCGAGCCGCGGCAACAAGAGCGCACTGTGTCTGTAACGATATTATGGAGTTAATACATCTTACTTACTTAACATAATATGCAGGACAAGGGTTGGGTAAAAATTCAGTTTGTAGTAACTAGCCATTGCATTAAAATACTTTACAGTTATATTTGATGCAATATTTACTGTTGCTTGTCTCTCTAATGTTAACAGTATTGATTCAGATTGTGCGTGAACACGAAAACACACACACACACACACACACACACACACACACTCACATAAAGTCATTGATTCCAGTGAAAGGGATGACTGCTGTCTGTTGAACAACACATGCGCCAACGAGTTACGCAGATACACTGCGACCGAATGGTGTCTCAGTTGTTGGCAACAGGTTCCAGCTGTGATGGACACACCATCGGGGAAGAAATCGTAGTGCAAAACACAGTTTTGGAGCTATCAGACGGAAAATATTATGTTCACACTACCCTTTGTTCGAGTTTACGTCTTTTGGTAGGACTCAGCCTTTCATTTATCCTTAGGAAGTTCACGATAAAGGCATCATAACTCGGTCAACAGTAACAGTATTGCATAGGAATGATGACGTTCAAGCAAAACCGCAATAATAGTCACTCCGTTGATTTTTGTTGTTTCGAATTAGAGCATGCAGTACTCCTACATCAGACGTCTGAACCTTGCCTGTTGAATGGAAATGTCGCATGATGGTTAAATGGTTATCCATCACTTATGTCAGTAGTCGAGACTTCCTTAATGTGGAAAATCATTCATGCCAGGACGATCTTTGCTGAAACAAGAATATCTTTTCCTGGAGTATTTTTCCCAAAAGCACTCGCTCCACACGCTGTTCAAATCCTTCTAGCTGCCTCGTCTGTATTCACCCCTCTATTATACCAAAAGTATATATTGTGTTGTAGAAATTACACTTTTTTTTCAATTGAGACATAATATTACAACGCTTAATCGTAGTTCATGATTTCCAAGTATGCAAAATCCAAAGCTTAACTGCAAGATGATAACTAGAACTTCAAATTCAAAATGACAGTTGAACCATACACTGACAGCGTCGCGCAGTGTTCACCTGGCCGGCGCCCGATTTCAGGCGGCGGGTGGCGTCTGGCTAGCGGCCAATAGCTGCTGCAGCGCGAGAAAACGCACGAGCAAAAGCTGTTCTGATCACAACGCAGCCACGAGCTTTCCTGCGTAAGTGTTTCTTATTACTGGTGGGTAGAATATGAAGTGAATTATCTTCGATGTTCAGTCAGACTCATAACTTTAGACGAGGCCCGAAATGTGGTAAAAAAAGGAAAAAAAAAGAAATACGGTTGGACGCGAACATGCGACTATAAGTTCAGAATGCACGACGATTACCACTAGACAACGTGATCACATAACACAACAACACGTCGGAAGTAGACAAAACTTCCTCCTGACACTTCAGCATCTTACAGTGTTGATAGATTGTGCAGATGGACGGAATTAGCGTTGTAAGGGGTGGTCGTTTAATTGGCCACCTTAAGTGAACGACCCTACCCCCATGAACCATGGACCTTGCCGTTGGTGGGGAGGCTTGCGTGCCTCAGAGATACAGATGGCCGTACCGTAGGTGCAACCACAACGGAGGGGTATCTGTTGAGAGGCCAGACAAACGTGTGGTTCCTGAAGAGGGGCAGCAGAGTTTTCAGTAGTTGCAGGGGCAACAGTCTGGATGATTGATTGATCTGGCCTTGCAACACTAACCAAAACAGCCTTGCTGTGCTGGTACTGCGAACGGCTGAAAGCAAGGGGAAACTACAGCCGTAATTTTTCCCGAGGGCATGCAGCTTTACTGTATGGTTAAATGATGATGGCGTCCTCTTGGGTAAAATATTCCGGAGGTGAAATTGTCCCCCATTCGGATCTCCGGGCGGGGACTACTCAAGAGGACGTCGTTATCAGGAGAAAGAAAATTGGCGTTCTACGGATCGGAGCGTGGAATGTCGGATCCCTTAATCGGGCAGGTAGGTTAGAAAATTTAAAAAGGGAAATGGATAGGTTGAAGTTAGATATAGTGGGAATTAGTGAAGTTCGGTGGCAGGAGGAACAAGACTTTTGGTCAGGTGAATACAGGGTTATAAATACAAAATCAAATAGGGGTAATGCAGGAGTAGGTTTAATAATGAATAAAAAAATAGGAGTGCGGGTAAGCTACTACCAACAGCATAGTGAACGCATTATTGTGGCCAAGATAGACACGAAGCCCATGCCTACTACAGTAGTACAAGTTTATCTGCCAACTAGCTCTGCAGATGATGAAGAAATTGATGAAATGTATGACGAGATAAAAGAAATTATTCAGGTAGTGAAGGGAGACGAAAATTTAATAGTCATGGGTGACTGGAATTCGAGAGTAGGAAAAGGGAGAGAAGGAAACATAGTGGGTGAACGTGGATTGGGGGAGAGAAATGAAAGAGGAAGCCGTCTGGTAGAATTTTGCACAGAGCATAACTTAATCATAGCTAACACTTGGTTCAAGAATCATAAGAGAAGGTTGTATACATGGAAGAATCCTGGAGATACTAGAAGGTATCAGATAGATTATGTAATGGTAAGACAGAGATTTAGGAACCAGGTTTTAAATTGTAAGACATTTCCAGGGGCAGATGTCGATTCTGACCACAATCTATTGGTTATGAACTGTAGATTAAAACTGAAGAAACTACAAAAAGGTGGGAATTTAAGGAGATGGGACCTGGATAAACTGACTAAACCAGAGGTTGTACAAAGCTTCAGGAAGAGCATAAGGGAACAATTGACAGGAATGGGGGAAAGAAATACAGTAGAAGAAGAATGGGTAGCTCTGAGGGATAAAGTACTGAAGGCAGCAGAGAATCAAGTAGGTAAAAAGACGAGGGCTAGTAGAAATCCTTGGGTAACAGAAGAAATATTGAATTTAATTGATGAAAGGAAAAAATATAAAAACGCAGTAAATGAAGCAGGCAAAAAGGAATACAAACGTCTCAAAAATGATATCGACAGGAAGTGCAAAATGGCTAAGCAGTGGTGGCTAGAAGACAAATGTAAGGATGTAGAGGCTTATCTCACAAAGGGTGAGATAGATACTCCCTACAGGAAAATTAAAGAGACCTTTGGGGAAAAGAGAGCCACTTGTATGAATATCAAGAGCTCAGATGGAAACCCAGTTCTAAGCAAAGAAGGGAAAGCAGAAAGCTGGAAAGCGTATATAGAGGGTCTATACAAGGGCGATGTACTTGAGGAGAATATTATGGAAATGGAAGAGGATGTAGATGAAAATGAAATGGGAGATACGATACTGCGTGAAGAGTTTGACAGAGCACTGAAAGACCTGAGTTGAAGCAAGGCCCCGGGAGTAGACAACATTCCATGAGAACTACTGACGGCCTTGGGAGAGCCAGTCCTGACAAAACTCTACCATCCGGTGAGCAAGATGTATGAGACAGGCGAAATAGCCTCAAACTTCCAGAAGAATATAATAATTCCAATCCCAAAGAAAGCAGGTGTTGGCAGATGTGAAAATTACTGAACTATCAGTTTAATAAGTCATAGCTGCAAAATACTAACCCGAATTCTTTACAGGCGAATGGAAAAACTGGTAGAAGCCGACCTCGGCGAAGTTCAGTTTGGATTCCGCAGAAATGTTGGAACACGTGAGGCAATACTGACCCTACGACTTATCATAGAAAACAGATTAAGGAAAGGCAAACCTACGTTTCTAGCATTTGTAGACTTAGAGAAAGCTTTTGACAATGTTGACTGAAATACTCTCTTTCAAATTCTGAAGGTGGCAGGGGTATAAAATACAGGAAGCGAAGGGCTATTTACAATTTGTACAGAAACCAGATGGCAGTTATAAGAGTCGAGGGGCATGAAAGGGAAGCAGTGGTTGGGAAAGGAGTGAGACAGGGTTGTAGCCTCTCCCCGATGTTATTCAATCTGTATATTGAGCAAGCAGTAAAGGAAACAAAAGAAAAATTCGGAGTAGGTATTAAAATTCATGGAGAAGAAGTAAAAACTTTGAGGTTCGCCGATGACATTGTAATTCTGTCAGAGACAGCAAAGGACTTGGAAGAGCAGTTGAACGGAATGGACAGTGTCTTGAAAGGAGGATATAAGATGAACATCAACAAAAGCAAAACGAGGATAATGTAATGTAGTCGAATTAAGTCGGGTGATGCTGAGGGGATTAGATTAGGAAATGAGACACTGAAAGTAGTAAAGGAGTTTTGCTATTTGGGGAGCAAAATAACTGATGATGGTCGAAGTAGAGAGGATATAAAATGTAGACTGGCAATGGCAAGGAAAGCGTTTCTGAAGAAGAGAAATTTGTTAACATCGAGTATTGATTTAAGTGTCAGGAAGTCGTTTCTGGAAGTATTTATATGGAGTGTAGCCATGTATGGAAGTGAAACATGGACGGTAAATAGTTTGTACAAGAAGAGAATAGAAGCTTTCGAAATGTGGTGCTACAGAAGAATGCTGAAGATTTGATGGGTAGATCACATAACTAATGAGGAGGTATTGAATAGAATTGGGGAGAAGAGGAGTTTGTGGCACAACTTGACAAGAAGAAGGGACCGGTTGATAGGACATGTTCTGAGGCATCAAGGGATCACAAATTTAGCATTGGAGGGCAGCGTGGAGGGTAAAAATCGTAGAGGGAGACCAAGAGATGAATACACTAAGCAGATTCAGAAGGATGTAGGTTGCAGTAAGTACTGGGAGATGAAGAAGCTTTCACAGGATAGATTAGCATGGAGAGCTGCATCAAACCAGTCTCAGGACTGAATACAACAACAACAAGTGAACGACTCGGTCGTAGTCTCTGTGGCGGCCGGCAGGCGGTCAGTTTCTTGTGTCTAAGACCGTACATCTATGATACTGGCGCAGCTAAGGTCACCGCATGAACCTCTCCTGGGTGTCCAGAACTTGTAACCGATGCAGCGTTGCCGGTGTTATTGTAACCCTCGCACCATTACATTGACGATGGGACACAGAAATTGCCTCACCATTGTCGCACTACACTGTTTCTGCCGACGTCTCTCCAAGAGACTAATGCCGACCTCAGGAATTGTCTCGCCATTAGGCGGGTGCTGGGCTGTTGCATCAACCTCGACGACATTGTCGGAGTCATTCTCCTATGATGGCTCTACGGCTACGATCACCACATGGAGCCCTCCAGGGTGTCCTGTATCTTCGATGGGACACAGAAAATGCTACGCCATTGCATACTAGGGGCTCTGTACCCACACTCTCCTAGACACTAATGACGCACTCAGGAAATGCCTCGCAATTACGCAGGTGCTGTCCTTTTTTCATAAGCGAAGAGGACATTGTCCGAGTCATTCTGCTATTTTACATCTACGACACTGACCAGGCTATGGTCACCGCATGGAACCTCTGTTGGGAGGCAACTGGCTTGTAACCGATGCACCGCTGAGCGTTTACTGATAACACCGCACCCTCACATTAACGATGGGGCACAGAAATTGCATCGCAATTGCATACAACAGGATCGCGGCCAACGTCTCTCCAAGAGACTAATGCCACCCTTAAGAGTTGCTCGGCATTGGGTTGCTGTTGCACTATTGCATAAGCCTCGAGGACACTGTCGGGGTCAATCTGCTAGTGTACATCTATGATACTGGCACGGCTACGGTCACCGCATGGAACCTCTCCTGTGTGTCCAGTAAACTGAAACCGATGCACCGTTGCCGGTTTATTTTAACCCTCGCAGACTCACATTGACGATGGGACATAGAAATTGCTTCGCCATTGCATACTACAGGCTCTCTTCCGACCTCTCTCCAAGGCACTAATTCCACCCTCAGGAATTTCCTCGCCATTAGGCGGGTGCTGGACTATTGCATAAGCCTCGAATACATTGTCTGCTTCATTCTGATAGTGTAATCTATGATACTGGCAGGGCTACGGACACTGCACGGAACCTCACTGATTATCCAGTAACTTGTAATCCATACAATGTTGCCGGTTTATTGTAACCCTCGCACACTCACATTGACGATGTGCCACAGACGTTACTTCGTCATTGCATACTACAGGCTCACTAGCGACGTCTCTCCAAGTCACTAATGCCTCCCTCAGGAACTGCCCCGCCATTACGCCGGTGCTAGGATACATAAGCCTCGAGGACATTTTCGGGGTCTTTACGCAAGTGTGTATCTATGATTCTGGCGCTGCTACGTCTTCACATTGAACCCCTCCTGGGTGTCCTATAGCTTGTAACTGGTGTATCGCTCCTTGCTTACTGTAACTCGCGCCATCATATTGACGATAGGACACAGAAATTGCATCGCCATTCCATACTGCAGTGTCTCTGCCGACGTCTCTCCAAGTGACTAATGCCGACTTCATTAATTGTCTCGCCATTAGGCGGGTATTGAGCTATTGCATAAGCCTCGAGCACATAGTCAGAGTCATTCTACTTGTGAACATCTATGATACCGGCGCAGCTACGGTCACCACATGGAACCCCTCCTGGGTGTCCTGTAGCTTGTAACCGATACACCTCAGGCCATTTAATATAACCCTCGCACCCTCACATTGACGATGGGACTCGTAAAATGCAACGTCATTGCATACTAGAGGCACTGAGAATTTGCATCGCAATTCCGCATGTGGTGACCATTTTTCATAAGAGTAGAAAACATTTTCACAGTCATTCTGCTAGCTTGCATCTATGATACTGGCCCGGCTATGGTCACTGCATGGAACATCTGTTGGGAGGCAAGTAGCTTGTACCCGATGCACCGCTGCCCATTTACTGCAACCGTCGCACCCTCACAATGACGATGAGACAAAGAAATTGTATCGTGATTCCATACAACAGGCCTCCTGCAGACGTCTCTCCAAGAGACTAGTGCCGCCCTCAAGAGTTGCCTCGGCATTGGGTGGGTGCTGCACTATTACAGAAGTCTTGAGTACATTGTCGAAGTCATTACGATAGTGTACAACTAAGATACTGGCAGGGCTACAGTCACTCCACGGAACCTCTCCTGGGGATCGAGTACCCTGTAACCCATGTAATGTTGCCGGTTTATTGTAACCACCGCACCCTCAAATTGACAATAGGACCCACAAAATGCTTCGAGATTGCATCCTACGGGCTCTCTGCCAACGTCTGTTCATAGCAGTAGCTCCGCCCTCAGAAATTGCCTCGCTTTTTGGCGGGTGGTTGGTTATTGAGTAAGCCTAGAGGACATTGTCGGAGTTACTGTGCTAGTGTACATGAACGAAACTGGCGAGGCTACAGTCTCTGCATGGACCCTCTACTGATTGTCAAGTAACTTGTAACCGATGCACCATTGCCTGTTTCTTGTACTCTTCGTACCCTCGCATTGCCGATAGGACACAGAAATTGCTTCGCTATTGCATCATACATTCTCCCTGCCGTGGCCCTCAGAAATTCCCTAGCCATTTGCAGGGTCCTGGCCTATTGCAAAAGCCTCGACGCCATTGTGAGAGTCATTCTCCTAGTGTACATTTATGATACTGGCGCGGCTACGGTCACGGCATTGAACGTGTTCTGCGAGTCAAGTAGCTTGTAACGAATGCACTGCAGCCGGTTTTCTGTAATGTTTGCACCATCAAATTTACAATGGGACACAGAAACTGTTTCGCCACTGCATACAATAGGCTCTATTCCCACGTCTCTCCCAGAGACTAACGCCACCCTCAGGAATTCCCTGATACTTGTGCAGTGATAGTGCATAAGCCTGGAGGACATTGTCAGACTAATTATGGTGGTGTACATCTATGATACTGGCGCTGTTAAGTCACTGCATAAAACCTCTCCAAGGAGTCCAGTTGCTTGTAACCAATGCACCGCTGCCTGTTTTCTGTAATCCTCGCAACCTCACACTGACGAAGGGGCACAGAAATTGTTTCGCCATTGCATACTATAGGCTCCCTGACGACGTCTCTCTATGAAACTATGCTACCCTTAGGAATTGCCTCGCCTTTAGGCGGGTGCCGTTATATTGCATAAGCCTCGAGGGCATTTTCGGACTCTTTCTCCTAGTGTACATCTACGATACTGGCGCGGCTACGGTCACCACATGGAACCACTCCTGTGTGTCCAGTAACTTATAACCTATGCACCTTTGCCGCTTTATTGCAATCCTTGCACCCTCACATTGACGATGGGACACAGAAATTGCATACTACTGGCACTCTGCCGACGTCTCTCCTAGGCACTAACTCCACCCTCAGAAATTGCCTCGCCATTTGGCGGGTGCTGCGCTATGGCATAAACCTCGAGGACATTGTCGGAGCTATTGTACTAGTATATATATATATATGATACTGGTGCGGCCACGTTCTCCGCATGGACTTTCTCCTGAGTGTCGTGTAACTTGTAACCGATTCACGATTGCAGGTTTATTTTACCCCTAGCACATTCACATTGACCACTGAAAACAGTAATTTCTTCACGATTGCATACTACAGGGTCTCTGCCCACGTCTCTTCAAAAGACTAACGCCGCCCTCAGGATTTGCCTCACCATGAGACGTTTACAGTGATATTGCATAAGCCTGGAGGACAGTATCAGAGTCATTCTGCTATTGTACATCTATGACACTTGCGTGGGTACGGTCACTGCATAGAAAGTCTCCTCGGAGACAAGTAGCTTGTCACCGATGCACCACTGCCGGTTTTCTGGAACCCTCACAACCTCACATAGACGTTAGGACACAGAAATTGCTTCGCCATTGCATATTACAGATTCTCTGCGACGTTTCTCTACGGAACTACGCCGACCTTAAGAATTGCCTCGCTTTTAGGCGGGTGCTGCGCTATTGCATAGCCTCGAGGACATTCTCGAAGTCTTTATGCTAATGTACATCTGTGATACTGGCACGCCTACGATCACTGTATGGTACCTCTCCAGAGCGTCGAGTAACTTGTAACCTATGGAATGTTGCCAGTTTATTGTAAGCCTTGCATCCTCACATGTGCGATGCGACACAGGAATTGCATCGAAATTGCATACTGCAGATTCTCTGCTGATGGTTCTCCAAGAAAGTAATGCTGCTATCATGAGCTGAATATCCATCATACTGCTGCTGCACTGATGCATATTCCTCGAGGACATTGTCAGAGTCATTCTGCTAGTGTACATACACAACTGGCCATTAAAATTGCAACACCAAGAAGAAATGCAGATAATAAACGGGTATTCATTGGACAAATATACACTCCTGGAAATTGAAATAAGAACACCGTGAATTCATTGTCCCAGGAAGGGGAAACTTTATTGACACATTCCTGGGGTCAGATACATCACATGATCACACTGACAGAACCACAGGCACATAGACACAGGCAACAGAGCATGCACAATGTCGGCACTAGTACAGTGTATATCCACCTTCCGCAGCAATGCAGGCTGCTATTCTCCCATGGAGACGATCGTAGAGATGCTGGATGTAGTCCTGTGGAACGGCTTGCCATGCCATTTCCACCTGGCGCCTCAGTTGGACCAACGTTCGTGCTGGACGTGCAGACCGCGTGAGACGACGCTTCATCCAGTCCTAAACATGCTCAATGGGGGACAGATCCGGAGATCTTGCTGGCCAGGGTAGTTGACTTACACCTTCTAGAGCACGTTGGGTGGCACGGGATACATGCGGACGTGCATTGTCCTGTTGGAACAGCAAGTTCCCTTGCCGGTCTAGGAATGGTAGAACGATGGGTTCGATGACGGTTTGGATGTACCGTGCACTATTCAGTGTCCCCTCGACGATCACCAGTGGTGTACGGCCAGTGTAGGAGATCGCTCCCCACACCATGATACCGGGTGTTGGCCCTGTGTGCCTCGGTCGTATGCAGTCCTGATTGTGGTGCTCACCTGCACGGCGCCAAACACGCATACGACCATCATTGGCACCAAGGCAGAAGCGACTCTCATCGCTGAAGACGACACGTCTCCATTCGTCCCTCCATTCACGCCTGTCGCGACACCACTGGAGGCGGGCTGCACGATGTTGGGGCGTGAGCGGAAGACGGCCTAACGGTGTGCGGGACCGTAGCCCAGCTTCATGGAGACGGTTGCGAATGGTCCTCGCCGATACCCCAGGAGCAACAGTGTCCCTAATTTGCTGGGAAGTGGCGGTGCGGTCCCCTACGGCACTGCGTAGGATCCTACGGTCTTGGCGTGCATCCGTGCGTCGCTGCGGTCCGGTCCCAGGTCGACGGGCACGTGCACCTTCCGCCGACCACTGGCGACAACATCGATGTACTGTGGAGACCTCACGCCCCACGTGTTGAGCAATTCGGCGGTACGTCCACCCGGCCTCCCGCATGCCCACTATACGCCCTCGCTCAAAGTCCGTCAACTGCACATACGGTTCACGTCCACGCTGTCGCGGCATGCTACCAGTGTTAAAGACTGCGATGGAGCTCCGTATGCCACGGCAAACTGGCTGACACTGACGGCGGCGGTGCACAAATGCTGCGCAGCTAGCGCCATTCGACGGCCAACACCGCGGTTGCTGGTGTGTCCGCTGTGCCGTGCGTGTGATCATTGCTTGTACAGCCCTCTCGCAGTGTCCGGAGCAAGTATGGTGGGTCTGACACACCGGTGTCAATGTGTTCTTTTTTCCATTTCCAGGAGTGTATTATACTAGAACTAACATGTGATTACATTTTCACGCAATGTGGGTGCATAGATCCTGTGAATTCAGTACCCAGAACAACCACCTCTGGCCGTAATAACGGCCTTGGTACGCCTGGGCGTTGAGTCAAACAGAGCTTCGATGGCGTGTTCAACACGATACCACAGTTCATTAAGAGTAGTAACTATCGTATTGTGACGAGGCAGTTGCTCGGCCACCATTGACCAGGCGTTGTCAATTGGTGAGAGATCTGGACAATGTGCTGGCCAGGGTAGCAGTCGAACATTTGCTGTATCCAGAAAGGTCCGTACAGGACCTGCAACATGCGGTCGTGCATTATCCTGCTGAAATGTAGGGTTTCGTAGGGATCGAATGGAGGGTAGAGCCACGAATCGTAACACATATGAAATGTAACGTCCACTGTTCAAAGTGCTGTCAATGCGAACAAGAGATGACCGAGACGTGTAACCAATGGCACCCCATACCATCACGCACGGTGATACGCCAGTATGGCGATGACGAATACACAGTTCCAACGTGCGTTCACCGCGATGTCGCCAAACACGGATACGACCATCATGATGCTGTAAACGGAACCTGGATTCATCCGAAAAAATGACATTTTGCCATTCGTGCACCCAGGTTCGTCGTTGAGTACACCATCGCAGGCGCTCCTGTCTGTGATGCAGCGTCAAGGGTAACCGCAACCATGGTCTCCGAGCTGATAGTCCATGCTGCTGCGAACGTCGTCGAACTGTTCGTGCAGGTGGTTGTTGTCTTGCAAACGTCCCCATCTGTTGACTCAGGGATCGAGACGTGGCTGCACGATCCGTTACAGCCATGCGGATAAGATGCCTATCGTCTCGACTGCTAGTAATACGAGGCCGTTGGGATCCAGCACGGCGTTCCGTATTACCCTCCTGAACCCACCGATTCCATATTCTGCTAACAGTCATTGGATCTCGACCAACGCGAGCAGAAATGTCTCGATACGATAAACCGCAATCGCGATAGGCTACAATCCGACCTTTATCAAAGTCGGGAACGTGATGGTATGCATTTCTCCTGCATACACGAGGCATGACAACAACGTTTCACCAGGCAACGCCGGTCAACTGCTGCTTGTGTATGAGAAATCGGTTGGAAACTTTCCTCATGTCAGCACGTTGTAGGAGTCGCCACCGGCGCCAACCTTGTGTGAATGCTCTGAAAAGCTAATCATTTGCATATCCCAGCATCTTCTTCCTGTCGATTAAATTTTGCGTCTGTAGCACTTCATCTTCGTGGTGTAGCTCATTTTAATGGCCAATAGTGTATATGATACTGGCGTGGCAACGGTCACTACATGGAACGTCTCCTGGGTGTCCAGTAACTTATTACCACCGTATCACCGATGCCGGTTGTCTTGAAATCCTAGCACCCTCACATTGACGATGAGACACAGAAATTTCTTAGCCAATCCATGCTACAGGCCCTCTGCCAACGTCTCTCGAAGACACTAATGTCCCCCCCCCCACACCGCACCCAGGAATTGTCTTGCTATTGGGTGAGAGTTGGGGAATTGCAGAAGCATCGAGGATATTGTCAGAGTCATTCTGATAACGTACATATATGATACAAGCAAGGATACAGTCACTGCATGGAACCAAACCTGAGTGTCCAGTACCTTAGAACCGATGGACCGTTGCTGGTTTACTGTAACCCTTGCACCGCCACATAGATGTTGGGACATAGATATTGCTGCGCAGTTACATAATACAGGCTCTCTGCCAACGTTTCTCCAAGAGACTAATGTCGCCCTCATGAACTGCCTCTTCATTAGGCTGGTGCTGTGATATTGCAGAAGCCTCGAGGACATTGTCAGGGTCATTCTGCCAGCGTACATCTACATCTACATATTGTTGTTGTTGTTGTGGTCTTCAGTCCTGAGACTGGTTTGATGCAGCTCTCCATGCTACTCTATCCTGTGCAAGCTTCTTCATCTCCCAGTACCTACTGCAACCTACATCCTTCTGAATCTGCTTAGTGTATTCATCTCTTGGTCTCCCTCTGCGATTTTTACCCTCCACGCTGCCCTCCAATGCTAAATTTGTGATCCCTTGATGCCTCAAAACATGTCCTACCAACCGATCCCTTCTTCTAGTCAAGTTGTGCTACAAACTTCTCTGCTCCCCAATCCTATTCAATACCTCCTCATTAGTTACGTGATCTACCAACCTTATCTTCAGCATTCTTCTGTAGCACCACATTTCGAAAGCTTCTATTCTCTTCTTGTCCACACTAGTTATCGTCCATGTTTCACTTCCATACATGGCTACACTCCATACAAATACTTTCAGAAACGACTTCCTGACACTTATATCTATACTCGATGTTAACAAATTTCTCTTCTTCAGAAACGATTTCCTTGCCATTGCCAGTCTACATTTTATATCCTCTCTACTTAACTACTTTACTACTTTAAGTGTCTCATTTCCTAATCTAATTCCCTCAGCATCACCCGATTTAATTTGACTACATTCCATTATCCTCGTTTTGCTTTTGTTGATGTTCATCTTATATCCTCCTTTCAAGACACTGTCCATTCCGTTCAACTGCTCTTCCAAGTCTTTTGCTGTCTCTGACAGAATTACAATGTCATCGGCGAACCTCAAAGTTTTTACTTCTTCTCCTTGAATTTTAATGCCTACTCCGAATTTTTCTTTTGTTTCCTTTACTGCTTGCTCAATATACAGATTGAATAACATCGGGGATAGGCTACAACCCTGTCTCACTCCTTTCCCAACCACTGCTTCCATTTCATGCCCCTCGACCCCTCGACTCTTACAACTGCCATCTGGTTTCTGTACAAATTGTAAATAGCCTTTCGCTCCCTGTATTTTACCCCTGCCACCTTCAGAATTTGAAAGAGAGTATTCCAGTTAACATTGTCAAAAGCTTTCTCTAAGTCTACAAATGCAATTCACACTTAAGTACCTGGCAGAGGGTTCACACGATACTGGTGCGGCTACGGTCACGGCATGTAAATTCTCCTGAGTGGTCGATAAATTGTAGCCCATGCATCATTGCTAGTTTATTGTAACCATCCTACTCCCACATTGACGACGTGACACAGAAATTTTATCGTCATTTCATAGTACTGACTCTCTGCCGACGTCTCTCCAAGGCACTAACTCCACCCTCAGGAATAACCTTGCTATTATGGGGTCCTGGGCTATTGCATAAGCCTCGAGGACATTGTCGTCCTGCTGCTGTATAACTACGTTACTCACGCGGCTATGGCACTGCATGGAACCTCTCCTGGGAGTCCAGTAACTTGCGACCGATGCACCGTTGCTGCTTTCTTGTACGAATCGCACACTCACATTGCCGATGGGTCACAGATATTGTTTTGCGATTACATACTACAGGCTCTCTCCGACGGCTCTCCAAAATACTAACAATTGCCATGACACTAGATTGGTGCTAGGCTATTGCATAAGCCTCAAGGACATTGTCGGAGTCATTCTGCAAGTGTACAGCTATGATGCTAGTCCAGCTACAGACACTACCTGCAACCTCTGTTGGGAGTCCAGTTGATCGTTAGCGATGCACCACTGACCGTTTACTGTGACCGTCTACCCTCATATTAAAGATGGGACATGGATCTTGCTTCACCATTGCATACTACAGGCTCTCTGTCGACGTCCCTCCAAGAGACCAATGCTGCCCTCTGCAATTGTCTCCCCATTAGGCGGGTGCTGCGCTATTGCGTAAGCCTCCAGGACATTGTCGTAGTCATTTTGTTAGTGTATATCTATGATACTGGCGCGGCTACGGTCACCGAATGGAACCTCTCCTGAGTATCCAGTTACGTCTAACCCTTGCACCATTGCCAGGTTATTGGAACCCTCGCCCCAACACATTAAAGTTGTGGCACAGAAATTCTATCGCCATTGCATACTACACCCTCACTCCAAGACACTAATGCCGCTTTCAGGAGCTGAATCTCCATCAGACTGGTGCTGCGCTATTGCATACGCCTCGAGGACATTATCGGAGAAATCCTGCTAATGTACATCTATGATACTGGCTCGTTTACGTTCAAGGTATGGAACCTCCTCTGGGACTCCAGTAGCTTGTGACGATGGGGCACAAAAAGTATTGTGCAGTAGCATACTACAGACTCTCGGGCGACGTCTCCCCAATAAACTAATGCCGCCCTCACAAATAGCGTCGCCATTAGGCTGGTGCTGCGCTACTGGCTACGCCTCAAGGACATTTTCGGAATCATATTGCTAGTGTACATCTACAATACTGGTGCGGCAACTTTCGCCACATGGAACCTATCCTGTGAGTCCAGTAGCTTGTAACCGATGCACCACTACCAATTTACTGTACGTCGCACACTCACATTGACGATGGGACACAAATATTACTTCGCCGTTGCATACTACAGGCTCTCTGCTGAAGTCTCTCCAATAGACTAAATCCGCCCTCACTAACTTATTCTCCATTAGGTGGGTATTGTGCTGTTACATAAGCCTGGAAGTCATTGTCGGAGTCATTCTGCTTGTGTACATCTATGGTACTGGAGCGGCAACGGTGACCACATGGAACCAGTTCTGAGTGTTCCGTAGTTTGTAACTGATGCACCGTTACCATTTTACTATAACCCTCGCAACCTCAGATTGATAATGGGACCCAGAAACTGCCTCCTGACCGTATCCTGCATTCCTCCTGCTGACGTCTCTCCAAGAAACTAACGTCGCCTTCAGGAGTTGCGTCGCCATTAGGAGGATGCTGCGCAATTCCATAACCCTCGTGGACATTGTCATTGTCATTCTGCTAGTGTACATCTATGATACTGGTACGCCTACTTTCACCACATGGAAGTTCTCCTGAGTGTTCAGTAACTTGTAACCGATGAACCTTTCTCGGTTTCTCGCAACCCTGGCAACCTTATGTTGACGATGGGTTGCAGAAATTGCTTTACAACTGCACACTACAAGGCTCCCTTCCGACGGCTCTCCAAGACACTAACGCCGCCCTCAGCAATTGCCACGCCATTACCCCAGTGCTGGGCTACTGCATAAGCCTCAAGGATAGTGTTAGTGTTGTGGAGCCAATCCACGGGGTTTGGAGGAAGCCGAAAGGCACGCGTTTAAGCTCACGCAGGCTGGCGTGAGGTCTGGAACAGGTAAAGTAATTATACTAGCAAAAAAGGTACGTAGCTTCTGGAATACTTAACTTTAATCCATAATTGGTAAACATCGGTCTGACGGTACATGCATCACAAGAGAATTAGCAAATGATAATGGCGCCTTGCTAGGTCGTAGCAAATGACGTAGCTGAAGGCTATGCTAACTATCGTCTCGGCAAATGAGAGCGTAATTTGTCAGTGAACCATCGCTAGCAAAGTCGGCTGTACAACTGGGGCGAGTGCTAGGAAGTCTCTCTAGACCTGCCGTGTGGCGGCGCTCGGTCTGCAATCACTGATAGTGGCGACACGCGGGTCCGACGTATACTAACGGACCGCGGCAGATTTAAAGGCTACCACCTAGCAAGTGTGGTGTCTGGCGGTGACACCACAGTTAGAGTCATTCTGCTAGTGTACGTCTAAGATACTGACGCGGATACAGTCACGGCACAGAACCCTCTTGGTTGTCCCGTAGTATGTAACCAATACAACGCTGCTGGTTTTATGGAACCCACGATCCTCACATTGACGTTGGGATAAAAAAATTGATTCGCCATTGAAGACTACAGGCTCTCTGCAGACGTCTCTCCAAGGCACTAACACCACCCTCAGAAACTGCCTCGCCATTAGGTGTGTGTGGACTATTGCAAAAGTAGCGAGGATATCGTCGGAGTCATTCTGCTACTGTACATCTATGACACACTCAAGGCTATGGTCACGGCATGGAACCTCACCTGATTGTCCAGTATCTTAGAACCGATGGACCGTTGCACAGTTTATTATAACCCTCGCATCCTCACATAGATGTTGGGACACAGAAACTGCTGGCAATTGCATAATACAGGCTACCTGCCGACGTCTCTCCAAGAGACTTATGCCACTCTCAGCAATTGCCACGCCATTAGGGGGGTTCTGTGCTATTGTGTAAGTTTCGAGGACATTTTCGGAGTCAGTATGCTAGTGTATATCTGTGATACTGGCACGGCTACGGTCACTGCATGCAACCTCTTCTGGGGTCCAGTAGCTTGTAACTGCTGACCGTTTTCTGTAATCCACGAACCCTGTCATTGACCGTGGGACAGAAATTTCTTAGCCATTTCATGTTACAGGCTCTCTTCCGACGTCTCTCCAAAAGACTAATGCTGGTCTCAGGTAATGCCTCGACATTGGGTTGTTGCTGACTATTGCATAAGCCTCAAGGACATTATCGGTATCATTCTGCTAGTGTACATCTACGACAATAGCATGTCTATGGTCACCACATGGAAACCCATCTAGGTGTCCCGCAGTTTGTAACCAATGAACTGCTGCCCATTTACCGTAACCCTCGCAGGCTCACATTGACAACGAGACACAGAAACTGCTTCGCGATTGCATACTGCAGGCTCCCTCCCGACGTCTCTCCAAGAGACTAATGCGCCCTCACTGATAGCATTGCTATTAGGTAGTTGCTGGGATATTACATAAGCCTCGAGGACACAGTCAGTGTCCCAAGAGACTAATGCGCCATCACGAATTGCCTCGCTATTAGCTGGTTGCTGGGCTATTGCATAAGCCTCGAGGACACAGTCAGTGCCATTCTGCTAATGTATATCTATGATACTGTCGTGTCTACGGTCACCGCATGGAACCCCTCTTGGGTGCTCCATAGCTTGTAACCAGTGCACCACTGCTGGTTTTCTGGAACCCTTGCAATTTCACATTGACGTTGAGACAAAGAAATAACTAAGCCCTTGCATACTACAGGCTCCCTGCTGACGTCTCTCCGTGGCACTGGTGCCACCTTCAGGAATAGCCTCGCTGTTAGGCAGGTGGTAGGCTATTTCATAACCATCGAGGACACAGTCGGAGTCATTCTGCTAGAGTACATCTATGACAGTGGCGCGGCTACAGTCGATGCATGGAACCTCTCCTGAGTGTCCAGTAACTCCTAACGGATGCACAGTTGCCAGCTGATTGTAACCCTCGCACCCTCTCATTGACGAAGGGAAACAGAATTTGCTTCGGCATTGCTTACAAAAGGCTGTCTGCTGACGTCTCTCCAAGACACTCATGCCACCCTCAGCAACTGTCTCGCCATTAGGTGGGTGCAGTGCTATTATTGCTTGAGCCTCGATAATATTGACGTATTCGTTCAGCAAGTTTACATCTACGATAGTGGCGCAGCTACAGTCAACGTATGGAACATATTCTGAGTGCTTACTTGTAACCAACGCGCCATTACCGGGTTATTGTAACCCTCATACCCTCACAGTGGCGACAGGACACAGAGGTTGCTTCCCCATTCCATAAAACAGGCTCTCCGTCGACGGCTCTAGAAGGCATTAACGCCGCCCTCAGGAATTGCCACGACATTAGCTTCGTTCTGGCCTATTGCATAAGCCACGAGTACGCCGTCGATGTCATTGTACTAGTGAACATCTATGATAATGGTGTCGCAACGGTCACCGCATTGGAACCTCTCCTGAGTTTCCAGTAACTTGTAACCAATGGATCGTTTCCGGTTTACTTTAACCCTCGCACCCTCACATTGACGATGGGACACAGAATTTCCTACGGCATTGAGTACTAGGAACTGTCTGCCTACGTCTCTCCCGGACACTAATGCCACCCTCAGGAATGTGCCCAGCTATTACGCAGTTGCTGTTCTATTGGAAAAGCGTAGAGGAAATTGTTGGAGCCATTCAGCTAGTGTACATCTCTGACACTGGTGCGGATACCGTCACCGCATGGAACCTCTCCTGGGAGTCCAATAGATTGTAACTGACGCACCGCTGCCGGTTTTCGGTAACCCTCGCACTCTCACATAGACAGTGGGATATAGAAATTGCCTCGCCATTGCATGCTAGAGGCTCTCTGACGACATCTCTGCAAGAGACTAATGCCGTCCTATGGAGTTGTCTCGCTATAAGGCGGATGCTGCGCTGTTGCATAAGCCTCGAGGACATCGTCAGTGTATTATGCTAGTGTACATCTATCATTCTGGGATTCTGGCGTTGCTACGTCAAGGCATGGAACCACTCCTGGGAATTCAGTAGCTTGTAACCTATGCACCTCTGCCCGTTTTCTGTAACCCACCGCACCCTCACATTGACGATGGGACACAGAAATTGCTTCGCTGCTACGTACTACAGGTGTTCTGCCGACGTCTCTCCACGACACTAATGCAGCCCTCAGAAATTGCGTCGCCTTTGGGCGGGTGCCGCGCTATATCATATGTCTCGAGGACATTGTCGGAGTCATTTTGCTATTTTATACCTATGATACTTGCGCGGCTACGGTCACTGGATGGAACCTCTCCTGAGTGTCCAGTAACCTGTAGCCCATGCAGTATTGCCGGTTTATTGCAACCCTCGCACCCATCTACCCTCGCACCCATCTACCACAAACTCCAATTACTCGCTCTGTATAATAGTGTTTTCTAAATGTAACCATTGCGTCTTTTCTATCCAATATCTAACGCTTACATTAAAGTCCTACAGCTTATGGCACAAATTTCGATTACTCGCTCTGTATAATGTGTTTCTTTAAGTGTATCTATAAATAACTGTAGATAAGGGATTACAACTGATATTTAACAGAATTAGATATTTTTACATGCATTGCTCCCCAGACAGAGCATCATGTACTACTAATGTTCAACATTCGCCTTGCGTGTTATACACAAATCGTGAAGCACTTTTTAACATATGATACAGGCCGGCATGTTTTACCAAACGTTTTGTGTATGGAATGAAATGACATCTCTTTTTAACCTGCAGAGGAACATCTGTTGACAAATGGTGATATTATATGTCAAATCTACGTTTCAGCGCTAAAATCGTGAATCCTTAACGTTGATCAGTTTTTTTGAAGGAAGTGTTACGGTTGCAGTGTAAACGTGTTATGAATTGACCTATCATCCACGTGTATATATAATTTTGATGTGTGGTGTCTCACTTCAGTTTATTAAAAAAAAAGCCACATCTTTTAGGTGTACACAAAGCGAACATTAAGAAAACTGACGAACTATAGAGACGGAATCCAGACTGGAAATGGAGGAAAAAAGGTCCTATGAAGATGGGCTCCGAAATGCATGATTGCCACTGTAGATGGCGCTGACAAATGACAGTTCCTCTAACCACGTGCCGTGTGCTCCTTTCGTGTTTCAGGCTAGTGTGCCTAACGCAACGTACTGCAAGCGGCTGAATGACCGGCATTCATGTCGGGAACAAGCTGACATGGTGTTTGTGTACGGCTAAGCACTAAGCAAATGGAGACGATCGACAGGCAGAATGACATCACACAATATTTCAAACCCTTTCTGGGCGTTTGTGTTATAATGAGTCCTTTCAGACAGACGAACATGCTTTTAGGCGTCGTATTGTGCGTACACCAGATTTGGAGGACAGGGTTCTGCAGCATGTTGAGACGAATCCTAATGCAAGTTCCAGACAAGTGACCTGCCAGCATGGTGTAAGCCAAAGTACGATTATGTGTATCCTGTATGACAGCCGCTACTATCCCTATCACCTTTATCCCATGGAGACCACTATGAACATCTTTTGTGATGTGCATACGATTTTTTTAATCCATATTTTTTCCGTATTTTACATATTTGTTCCATATTTTCCATATTTTTCCCCATGCATTCTGTATATTCCATATTTGTTCCACAGTCTATGAATGAATGTACAAGAATAATTACGCTCCCATTGCTTACACTACCAGGCTTCTTTAGCATCCAACAGCAATTTAGATTCTTCCCCACAAAGCAAGAGAAAATCTATAGTGTCTGCAAGATTACTCGTTCCTCATCTTCCAAAATATCAACCCAGAAAAACTTCCAGCAACCCTGATATATATACTAAAACACATATGGTTTGCGATGGGGTGGAGTTCTGTCTTTAGCTGTCTCAACTATAGTTTTATGTTTACTAACTATTACAAATTCTACCTCCATGACCACATAAGAATGATAACATCCATTTGCACCTCTCGTATGTTGATAACACAGAATACAGTCCCGTTACGGCTATCACACAGCATTTGTGTATACTCTAAAGATGCAAGATGTTTATAACAGATAGAAACAATATGGTCCAGAATGCTGTCCAACTACTGCTCTCATAGCTAAAGGTTCAGAACGTATGTAATGGGTGGAAATAAAGTTCGAGGAACTGACTTTAACCTATGGTTGGAAACACTGCTAATAGGCAGTACACCGCTAAACGAACAGATGAGGTCTTTGTATTTCGGCAATTTAGAGGCTGGTGATTTTCTACATAAGTAATACAAATGATTATTATAGACATCTGCACATGTCTTTTTGAAAGAGTTATCCACATGATACTTATAAATCTTGTTTCTTTTTCTTCCTTCGCAGTAGTACTGGAACCGACCAGAGGCGGGGTTGTGACAAAATCACCATGCCCCGGCGCGTCAACAATGTGATCGCCTCAATCCAGTCCGTCGACGATGCGTTTTCCGCACCATTTACCATTTCTTCATCGTGCTGGACCACCTCGACATCGGCCTGGACCTAGCAGCAGCCCCCCAGCCCGTCCTGTTCTGACACTCCACTTCTTTTCACATTCGTCAGACATCAGCAAAAACACTCTGAGTGCTTTAGCTTCACTAGAATAAATTAATGGGTTTGGAGTGGACCCTTATTGTACGACAGAGCACCTCGGTGTTTAGCTGTACAAACTCAGTTTATTTGCTGTATTATTGTCAATAAAGCACACTGGTTTACACAGAGTGTGACATGGCAATTTCAGTACAGTTATCAAGATAATGTATTACGTCCTGATTAGCAGAAATAACATCGAACACAACAATAGAAAATTGAAATAGAATGTTCTCTGCAAGTTTTTTTTCTTACGTCTAGACAGTGAATTACAGCCTGAGTTGTCCAATATTACGTCAAATCATCCGATTCCAGGTTGTAAGTTCAGAATTATTTAGGATGACAATCACGTCTGCAGAGGATGGTTAGTTTTTGTGACCAGATATGCAAAAGATTACTCAAGGTTGCTCATGTTCACAGTGGATGCAAGCTGGTGATCCAATATGTTTACACCTCTGCCAGCAGCATTTACTTTTAGCTGCGTCGTGTTGTCGACTGTATGGCTGCCCTCGCCCTCTGAAAATCCTATAAAAAGCTAATCAAAATCTTTACTGATTTTATCAGCTGAAACGGTCGTATGTTTCTCGTTAGGCGAGAAAACATGGACTCATCCCTAATCTGGAAAATATGGCGATATACACGTTCATAGATGGAGCAGCGTGTATACTTCAATGCCCTCTCCGTTATCACAAGAACAATTAACTACGTGGCTGTCTCGTTTCTTCGCTATCGGAGCTCAGCGACTCTTCAGCTAATTTCTAGCTGAATGTCAGACAAAGTGAACGCAGTGTTCACACACAAATTCCTCTTTTGGCGTCGTACAGAGCGTGATCTGCCCTGTTCTACATCTGACGCTTGTTCACAGGAGAGTCCCCGGAGTTTTCGGTATTCTGTCTTTCGTAGCAAACTGTCCCCCGCCTGTCTCCTTCCGTGCTTCGCGTCACAGTCTTTCAGACCAATGGGAGTGTTCCGTTCATCTCATGGAAACTACCCCGCCAATCGCAAAGGGTGTACCTTCAAACTGCTCTATAATCTCGCCACTTCTACTCCTTCCAAGTTTATTTTAGCCCATCGGACGTTTTCTGCCCCCTCCTGGTGGCTGAAAGTTACACACGTACATCACGAGAGCACCACGGACCTTTTATGTGATCAGAAAATGCGACTCTATTTAACTGCATCTCAGGCCCATTTGTATCCATCTGGAAATTCTCCAACTCAATTTTATAGAGAATTTCTCCGCCATGGGTCACACCCTGCTAAAAGCCTCTCGCTGTAAGTGGGCCATGGCCGGGCAACCCGAGTCTCTCCCAAACTCAAGTGCCTCTCCCAGCAGTTTTTTTTTTCACCTTTTGATAATTGACATGCAGGATTTGGGTTTGGTGTGTTAATACCATCGAATCGAGTTTCATAACTTTCTGCAATACATACAGTACTTCAGTACTTTTTGATAGGCAAATCTTCTCACTGTCACCAAAGTATGTCGTATGACATATCAATCTACTCATTACGACATATAGAAGCTCATGTAAGGTGCGAAATTAACATTTATTCAAGCTGTCACCTTACACTGTTAATGAACAACAGGTTAGACACATGTGTGCACTGAAATGCTCTTTGGTTGCAGGTGCTTTTGCGAACCGAATCTCATAAGCCTGCATAAGTAACTCTAATGTGGGCCGCTGAGACCCTGCCATTTTCGTCAACACATGTCACCCACTTTTGAATAGGGAGCTTCCCAAAATTGTCAATAACTCGTTGTGTCCCCCATCTAGTGCAGTGCATGCAGTTCTAGGCTATGAAATCGTGCACCTCTGAAAGACGATAGTTATGGTGCTGGAGGAAATGCTGTTGTCTACATTTGAGGACATGTATTAATGTCCAGAATGATACCAAGAGAGATGAATTTTGCTTTGCATGGTCGCTTATGCATTACGATGTAACTTACCCCAAAATTGCGTGGCATACGATTATACAGGAAACATGTATTGTTTGCTAGAATTATAGATTCAACAGCGTCTCATTGACCTTTGAACACCAGGACCTACCAAAATTTTGGAGGTACAGTTCGGATTATTCATTTCATGCCTGTAGCTTGACAGTAGATGAAACAAGTCAGAAGAGCACACTGTGCAGAAAAAAAAATGTACATCTTAAAGTATAACACTCACTTTTAAAAAGAAACTGGTCAGTGTCCCACCCCAAACACATGGATTTATTGTTATTCTCTGAGGGTCAGACGCAACACTACGTCTCAGTCAAAAGCATGTTCCACCTACTTTCCGCCCAACTGTCGAATCATGACGGTGCAAGGCATTTTTTTCGTATATGGCACAACCGATTTTCTATGACCCAGTATTCAGAAAAGCGTCAAACTGATTACTCTAGGTAACAATCAGTATGTGTGGAACTGCCTACCAAGACGAACAAGGTTCTTAATGGTTACGAATGCCCAATACCAGGAGGACTGTCCCTTTGACGTAAATGCGGATTTCGAGTGCCTCCTAACTCCTATGGTGTGTTGTGAAGGTGACCCCACTGCGCCCTAAAGTACCTTCACAGAATAACGTGTACCATATATGGCGGCATATCAATTTCCATGCTCATATGACTGAAGTCTCAATCATTTCGTATTATACATCTCGGATTATGAACTGGTTGCTCTCAGTCGATGTCTACTCGTGTGTCTATGGTCCATCTCTAAGCTCAAACAACTTGCATGGCGTGTTGACTGGATTTACCGCAACAACATTCCGATGACTAAATCAGTGGAGAAAGACGCCTTATACAAGCATGCAGTTGAATTTCATATTTGTGGGGTCTGCGTCGGGATAGAAAAGCGAGGACCTCACATAGAGACCACTGTCATCTAACGTGGAAGTTCCGTGGTGCAGTACGTAATGCATGCAACACAGCACATACCAGTTTTCTTTCACAATTTGAGCGAGTGTAATGCTCACCTCCTTGTAGGCACATAGGTGATATCAGTTTTAGAGGTAATAAGGTTAGAGGCCTGGCTGATACCATCAAGCAATACGACTCATTCTCCAAACAAGTCACCAAGAACATTACATTACTGGATTCAACACATTTGATACACACATCTCTTCAGAAAGTTACAGAGACAATGTGTTAGGAGCTTGTGACAAAGAAAGGGCATAAGACACATGTCAACATCAAACTATTGTCTGAAGTTGACATGCAGCCCTAATCTGACGATTTGAGACACATCGTAAACTTAGATGTAAACAACTTTTATGGGAATGTAGTGGAGGCCGAACTGTCATATCCTACCAGTTTGCTTTGTATGCATTTGCAATCGCTGTAGCCCGCATCTCGTGATCGTGCGGTAGCGTTCTCGCTTCCCACGCCCGGGTTCCCGGGTTCGATTCCCGGCGGGGTCAGGGATTTTCTCTGCCTCGTGATGGCTGGGTGTTGTGTGATGTCCTTAGGTTAGTTAGGTTTAAGAAGTTCTAAGTTCTAGGGGACTGATGACCATAGATGTTAAGTCCCATAGTGCTCAGAGCCATTTGAACCATTTTTTGCAATCGCTGTTCATGCACGTTACATTAAAAAGATATTTTCTAGTTAAAGTGACCACACACTTCTTACATTAATAGAAGCAATGTTTTTATCTTTACACCTTCTAGCTTAGATCCTTATTGTCTGAACGTTTGCAGTTTCATCATCTTACATAAAGATGAAGTAAATCTGCTCCAGACACAAACATCACAGCCCTTACGTTTGTGACATCTGCGTGTTGTACATGCATTATATCTCTCTGTATAACCTCACCGTCATATACCTCGTTGTACTGTGGACGGATGGCGATATCTTCACTACTAGCAATGCTTCTCAGAAAAGTGAATTGTTTTTTCGCGAAGTAAATGCATTTATCCACTGTTGTCCATTTCTCAGAGTAAGACTAATGTGAAGCTATATACAGGGTGGTCCATCTGAAGTTTCGAATGAGATTATCTCGAAAACTATACATCGGGTAAAAATAGTGGGTAAGACATGTTTGTAAGCTCAAAGGGGGACATCAAATGATACTACGCGTGACCTCCAGCCCTCGCCCCCTTGAGTGGCGCTGAAATCGAGAAAAAAGTAAAATTGGGGAAGAACTCTGATTTATTTAGAATGATTCGAGAAGGACGCATCAAATCGATAAATAATGTGCACCAATTCTTTCTTTGTGTCAAATTAAGCTATTTTTGTACAAAAAGTACTGTATCCTACTTTTATCGTTACCCAAGAACAACGATATGGACGTAGTAGAATGATGTTCCCATGGGGTGCTTCATTAGTGTGAGTCCCCTTGCCTCTCACATGTTGGGGTGCTTCATTAGTGTGAGTGTCCTTGCTTCTCATAATTTGTGGTACTTAATTAATGAAATTAGCCATGCAGAAATTGTTCAAAATTATCCCCATTTGCTTCAATGCATAAAGTCAATCGTCTACAAAAGTTGTCCACAATTTTGAGCAGCACGTCCCGTGGTATGGCTGCACACGCTCTTCGAATGCATTTCTCCATATCGTTGCGGGTTGTCTTTCATAAACAATATTTTTTTAAATAACCCCACAAGAAAAAATCAGGAGATGTTAGGTCTGGTGAACGATGAGGCCACTGAATTGGTCCGCCGCGTCCTATCCACCGACCAGTGTGCCGTAAATTTAAAACGTTCCGCACATTTTTAGCATAATGGGGAGCTGCTCCGTCCTGTTGGAACCACATTCGCTACCTAGTTTCTAAATCAACATCTTCCATTAGCTCTAACACATCATCGCGGAGAAGCTGTAAATAAGATTCCTCAGCAACATTTCGGTCAAGAAAATACGGTCCTGTCAAGTAACCGTTTAAAATTCCACACCAGACCATTAACTATCATTTGTGTTGATTGTCAACCGGTCTGTGCCAGTGTGGATTGACAGGGGACTAATAATGACAATCATGACGATTTAATTCGCCATTGTTTTTGAATGTGGCTTCATTGGTGAACATAACGTTTCTAAAAAAGTTATTGTCACCTCTTATCATGGGGAGAAGAGGAGCTTGTGGCACAACTGACTAGAAGAAGAGATCGGTTGGTAGGACATGTTCTGAGACATCGAGGGATCACCAATTTAGTATTGGAGGGCAGCGTGGAGGGTAAAAATTGTAGAGGGAGACCAAAAGATGAATACACTAATCAGATTCAGAAGGATGTAGGCTGCAGTAGGTACTCGGAGATGAAGAAGCTTGCACAGGATAGAGTATCATGGAGAGCTGCATCAAAGCAGTCTCAGGACTGAAGACCACAACAACAACATTATCATTTCCAAGACCCATTGGCAAAAATTCACGAGTACTTGCATATCTTTCGGCGTTAATGCCTGTGTCCGTGTGATATGTTACGCATAATATTTATGTGCCTTCAAAATGCTCAAAAGAGTTGATTTCGGTATTCCAGTTTGTCTCTGAATCGCACAACAGTGTTTTTTGGGATCCAGTTGAACACAGGCGGGAACTGTAAGGGTACGAGTCATTTTCATTGTGTTCGCGATGACGAGGTGGACGGTGCATATATCCATTTCGAGCTCGTTGAGTGCAATTTTGAATAATGTTTTCGCTTGGATGTCGTCTGTTTGGGAAACGATCCGCATACAATTGCGCAGCTGCAGCGTAATTTTTATGGCATTCACCTAAAATTAACATCATATCAACAATCTCTGTTGAAGAATAATGAGCCATGTTTCGCTAAAAATAACTTACTTTCGTCAGTTGATGTTTATGGTTCACAATCTGAAAGTGAAGTGACGTCTGATCGCATTGCACCGATATTTATACTGAGCCATAGTTCGCAGTTTGGCCATGGTAGCGCCACAGTCGGGTGATTAATGCAATTGTGAAGTGTTCCCTAACGAGATTTTAATACCATTCCATCTCCCTACAACAAAAACTGTGGCAGGTAAGATACATTTTGTAAAAAAAAAAAAAATAGCTTAATTTGGCGTAATGAAAGAATTGGTGCACTTTTTGTATCGATTTGATGCGTCCTTCTCGGATTATACTAAATAAATCGGAGTTCTTCGCTAATTTTAATTTTTCTCGATTTCAGTGCGAACTGTGAATGGTTTTAAAAAATGTTTCAGACAAAACTTGATTACCTTTTTATGGAGAATCCGAATCTGCAATAAAAAATGGGTGTTTCCATTTAAGATTTAAAAGTTGCCCCCCGCTCCACCCAAGGGGGCGGGGGCTGGGGGTCACGTCTAGTATCATTTGATGTCTCCCTTTGAGCTTACGAGCTTATCTTACCCACTATTTTTACCCGATGTATACAATCAGTTCTTTCTAACGCTATTTTCGTATTCCGTGTAAAACTTTTAAAAATAAGTGACCCTTCCGGGATTAGAACATGTGACCTCTTTACCTGCAGCCGAATTGCTCTACAGAACGCTTGTCAGATGCCATCTCTCCAGACCTCTGCTGTGTGCCTTCTACCAACGAAATCGGCGCTAAGTTTTGTTAAGAAAAATGTTATTCTGACCTAACCTAACCTAACCTAACCTAACCGGGTCGTAGCTCATGACTGATAGTCGATAATCTACTTATAATATACGGACCCACTTGCAAAAGTTCCACAATTCCTTAGTTTTGAGGGAGTTTAATGGCGTTGCAGGAAGCAGGGAAAAGAATTTCAGTCGTTGCACGTACCACCGCTCTAAATGGGTGGAGCATAAACGCATCAACTTTTACAAGGCTTAGTGTCCATAAAATTTCTTTCTATTGTTACTTAAAATTGTAGTGACACTTTCCATCACTACATAGCTAAACTGATTGCAGCAAAATACGTAAAAACCTCGTAACTTCGGCTAACGCTCCTATAACACAAGTATAGCTTCCTTATCTTACTCCTAGCCGGTGACGTCACCAGAGCATCAGCCAATAACAGATCGTTTTCGATCATTTCACCAGAGCTTAATATTTAATGATTTTTAAGCTTTAATTGCATAAAAAAACAGATATTTTGTGTGACTATTGAGCGTAAATGCTATTTAAATGTTATAACCAATCAGTATAGCAACTTTCCAAACAATATTTTTAACACAGAAAAATAGCCTATTGGCGGGTTAGATGGTCTAAATCCCGAGATTTCCCGACGACCCTCCACATAATGCTCCAAAGGTTCTCATTTGGGGAGAGATCCGCTGACTTTGCTGGCCAAGTAAAGCATGAAAACAAGCAGTAGAATCTCTCGCAGTGTGAGGGTGGACGTTACCTTGATGAAACGTCAGCTCAAGGGAGTAGAATATCGTCGACGAACCACTCTGCTGTATGGGTGCCGCAGATGACAACCAAAGGGATTCTGCTATGAAAATAAGTGGCATCCTGCCTGTCGAGCCGTTCGGTGGGCGACAGGCAGATTGGTATCCCACTGCTGCCCAGGGCATCTCCAGACACGTTTCCACTGCTCATTGGAGCTCAGTTCGAAGCGGGACTCATCACTGAAGACAATTCTACTACAGTCCGTAGCTCGTGGTCTTGCGGTAGCGTTCTCGCTTCCCGCGCACGGGGTCCCGGGTTCGATTCCTGGCGGGCCAGAGATTTTCTCTGCCTCGTGATGACTGGGTGTTGTGTGTCTTTCATCGTCATTTCATCCCCATCGACACGCAAGTCGCCGAAGTGGCGTCACCTCGAAAGACTTGCACCAGGCGAACAGTCTACCCGACGGGAGGCCCTATCCACACGGCATTTCCATTTCTACTACAGTCAATGAGATTCCAGGTTGAAGACATGTTTGGAGACACCCAGATACCAACCTCACTGCCGCCGCTATATGGTCTGACAAACATGAATGATTGTCCTTGGTGCCACTCCTTTTAATAGCAGGATCTCTTTGGTTGTCAGCCGTGGTATCCTTACAGCACAGCGGTACATTGCATCAACGATACTCTACGCCCCATTTTGTTGCCCTTCCTGCCAAGCCATAATAAGCCTTCATTTCAGCAAGATAGTGCCCGCTCACACACGCCGAGGATTTCTACTGCTTGTCTTCATGCTTGCTAAATCCTACTTTATCCAGCAAGGTCGTCGGATCTATCTCCAATTGAGAAAGTTTGGACGTTATCGTCAGGACCCTCCAACCAGCCTGGGATTTTGTCGATCTAACACGCGAATTGGACATAATTCGGCACGATATCCCTCAGGCAGACATCCAACAACTCTATCAATCAATGCTAAGCCGAATAACTCTTTGCATAAGGGCCAAAGATGGGCCAATGTGCTATTGCCTTGCTCAATTTATGAAGGTCTTTCTCTTAAATAAATCATCCAATTTTTAGAAACTGTAATCAATTGTTTGTCTGCACATGTATATTACATCTACCGATTTTGTCTCAATCGGATAATTCCTTTGTGGTGCACCATTTTTTTCATTTTACTTTATTTAACTTTTTTAGCATCTCTCCCTCTCTCTCTCTCTTTATGTGCGTGTACAAAAAATATCTCTGTATTGTAAAAATTTGTATACGTATATAATTTTTCTAGTCGTCTGTAACGTACAAAACGAAATGAAAATAAAACTTTGAAATTATTTTTAATAATACAAAAAAAGTTAAAAATGTATTGCAAAAGAACTTTGAAAAATTATTTTTCATGAATAAAAATTTATCGTAAAACTTAGAACACGTTCCTGATAGTAGAAAAGAAATTAGTTTCTTGTAATTGTTTATAAAAATACCTGCACCCTGAATCCAGACAAAACCGATCATCTCACTATGGTAAGCAGACCTTGAATGACGAGACTGATGGAGTTGGATTTGTAATAAAAAGGGAGAAGATGAGAAGGTAGGGAACGTGATAGTTGGTGGCCTAGAGAGGAGAGCGGGAGGGGATGGATTTCCCGCCATCTATTACCCCAGAGGTGTGTGCGGACTTGGGTGACCTCGAATATGACATCCTTATTTTCCCACCGCGCAAGCGACCAAGATGTGAGGATTCCATAGGGGAGTACGAAGGGAGGGGGGCGGGGGAGTGTTATCCTTTCACCTCAGGATAAGACAGTTATCTAATATAGTTCTTTTCTTGATACCCTACTAGTGCTCTGTCCGATTCTTCTCCCAGTATTATATCTCACACTTCATCTTCATCTACTTCCTCTTCTTTTTCCTCAATATTGTCTTCAAGCTATTTCCCTTATTTAGGCCCTCTATACACTCATTCCACCTTTCAGCCTGCCCTTCTTTGATTAGTACTGGCTTGCTGATTTATCTTTTAATAGTCATACAGCTGCTTCTCTTTTCTCTAAACATCTCTTTGCTTTTCCTACATGTGGCATCCATCATCATGCATGACTCTACAGATACGCATTTCTTTTCTAGCCGTTCCTGATTTACACTTACTGTCTATCTCATTGTTTAGTCGTTCGTATTCCCTTTTACCCGCTTTGCTTGCTGCAGTATTATATTTTCTTCTTTTGTCAAGTAAATTCAATATCTCATATGTTGTCTGAGGATTTCTACTGGGGCTTGTCGTTATGGCTACTTGGTCCTCTGCTGCCTTTGCTATTTAATCTCTCAAAGTTTCTTCTATTGCATTCCTCTCCTTTGTTTCTATTAGCCATTGCCTAATGCTCCTTTTGAAACTCTGAACAACCTCATTTCTTCCAATTTATCCATTTCCCGTCTACTTAATTTTCTATCTCCAGTTTCTTCAGTTTTAATCAACAGTTCACAACCAATAAATTATGATCAGAGTCCGCATGTACCCCTTCTAACGTTTTGCAGATATAAATCTGGTTTCTTCTTTTTCTCGGCCTCATGCCGTATCTTCAAGGGGTCAGCATGTTAATCTGGATAATTTAAGTGGCCGGATGCAATTCCTTTCACCACCGAAATCTCTTTCTTGTCTTTATGTAGGTATAATCTATCAGAAAACTTCCAGTTTCAACAGTTACCTTCTCGTATACCACCTTCCGTCATGATGATGGATCCATCCCAAATGTCATTTGTTTCGTGAAAGTAAGACGTGCCGCTCCGAAGGCAGGGAGGCGCGTGATCCTGGGCAAGTTCGAGAACCGCCCCACTTTCGTGTACCGATGTCAAGATGCCGCCGAAGGATTGAAGGGAGTAAGAAGGGACCGTGGCTGAACACTTGAACACCCCCAAATGAACAACGCAGTTCACTGTGTTATGAAATGTGAACAGGAGGATTTCTGTTATGACGACTGTCAGGAGGATTTCTGGTCGAGGTGCTAGTCACAGAATAATGCGACGTGAAAATTCGTGGCTAGTAAGCGAGGCACTGAGTAGAAAGTGGTGAAAAACTTAGTTAAAGTGTGTGCCATTGCTATCCAAGACCTAATGGTTTGCCAACACATTGCTTTCCCCAGAAGGGGTAGTTGGCACTTTCATTACAGCAATGATTGTTGGCAGTGGTACGGTATTTACTTAACCATTTATTAAAACAAGAATTGCTACAATGTAGTGAAACTTTGCATTTCCTCAATCATCCTGAACAAGGCAAGAATGTAAAATTAAATGCACTGTCTGACATAAACAGGCACACGTGAGGGAAACTCTGCAGATCTGATGGCGTGTAATGATTAGACACATTGACACAACAATCGATTCAGAACATTGAAACCTACAACGGGAGTCTAGTAGAACAACAAAGTTTGACAAGATAAAGAGAGTCAGCAAACGGAATAGACGCCACGACGAGATGCGCAAAGTAAAAAGGCAGAATTCCAACTGCGACTGGGCTTTTATTAACTTTCCGGAGTCACGAGGCAGTGACGTGGGCCGGCTAAAGTTGGGCGGTGGCGCAGGAAACTTCAGAGCGCAGGCGGCTCTGGTTGACAAGCTCCGTAGATGAGGTGGCGCCGACCCTGTTTCCGTCGTGGTGGCCGTTATTATTTACTTCATCGCAGAAGTGTCTCTGGCTCACCGGGGAAGGGCAGAAGATTGGGCTTTAACGTATCATCAACAACGAGATAAATAGACGCATAGAACATCTCGAATTGAAAAAGGATGGGGAAATTAATCCGCCCGTGCCGTTATAAAAAGAGACCAATCCAGTGTTACCTTAAAAAATCTAGCGAAACCGTGAAAAACCTAAATCTAGAGGGCAAACATGAGTACAGTGTTTTACCACTTCTCTAAACTAGTAACACAAGACCTGGTCTCATAACCAAATCCATTATACCATCACAGGGGCCATTGAAACCGTCTTTACAGTGGTCAACACCATGTGAGAGAGCGATTTCCTCGACTCTTACGTACTGTGATCTAGAAAACTCTACTGAAACCAGGGACGCTCCATGCGTGCCCGATTGGTTAATACAGTCCTCTCGATACTAACAGCAGGCAGCTCCGTTCTCTCTTACAAAATGTGGTCAGTAAATAAGAAACTGATTAAGAAACTGATTCTGTTAAACTTACCTACACAGCAGACTTTCCTCTGCTAGTAACACCTAATAGGTTTATTTTCAATCTCGAAAAAAGCCTTTGGTACCACTTGGAATATTAGCCTCCTTGTACGAATACAGTAATGTCAATGAAGCTATTGGGACACTTTCTCATATTTATATAGTTCTTCACGTATCACTGGTGTTTGAGGTATCTACTTGGGGAACACGTATCAGGTAGGTTTAAACAGGAGAACAGTGTCCCCCGTAAGAGTGTGCCACATCTGTCATAGTAACCGATAATATAACACCAACATTAAGGTGGCCAGTACAGTACTTCCTATATGTCGATACTTTTCAATGCATTGCGCATACTTCAAACCAGCAAAAGCTGCAGGTTCTTGTAATGCGTTTCAGCCAGTCACTGAGATTTGTTATTTTTTTGTATCTTTTTTGAGAGAGAATTAACGGACAATACATAATATTTTGGTTGAATTATTAATTCATTCACATTAAATTAACCCTGGGTTATTTATCGACAAAAACATGTAGATTTCACGTCTTTATATCATTCTCGGTTTATCAGAAATATTTTCTAATAAAAATGATGGACAGTCCATTTATGTCAGCCATCATGTCTACATCTACGCGTAATGATTCGACGGTAATTGTTTAGATATGCCCGCATCTCGTGGTCGTGCGGTAGCGTTCTCGCTTCCCACGCCCGGGTTCCCGGGTTCGATTCCCGGCGGGGTCAGGGATTTTCTCTGCCTCGTGATGGCTGGGTGTTGTGTGCTGTCCTTAGGTTAGTTAGGTTTAAGTAGTTCTAAGTTCTAGGGGACTTATGACCACAGCAGTTGAGTCCCATAGTGCTCAGAGCCATTTTTGAATTGTTTAGATAATAGACATGTTTAACGGAAACATGGTGATGGTTGTCTCCACAACAGGTACCTCCACACCGCGAGAGCACACTGTCAGATAATTAATCTTTGCAATACATTTGGAGCCTCTGTCAGTCCCGTTTCTCAAATCGCTCTTACATGTACCTGATTCTTAAATTTCTTTTCGCTAACCGTGGTTACGTGAATTAATGACCACATCCTCAACTCGCTCGCTTCTGCGTTTTCGATGTGGTTAGCTTTCCGTATGTGACGAAAGCGAACATCAAGGAACGAAAAGAGCCGTGTTTCTTCGGTCTTTCAATAATTGCATCTGCGTTTTGGTATCCTATGCCCAAACCCTCTGTTTTGATGTATGTCCTATGTGGGCGTGTGCGATAAGTGTGTTTTCTCGCGGGTGAAGGGAGTCTTGCAGTCCGTTAGGGCAGTTTTGCCAATGTAGGATGATTAGGCAGAAGGTCGGAGAGATTTACCAACAGGAAGAGACAGGTGTTTCTGCATAAAAGTTTATGCAGCGGTTGGTATCAGGTAGCAGCGATCTTTGACTTAGCGCCCTCACTAGCTCTGGCTCCCAGAGTGGGCCACTCCTGTTCGAGCTCTTGGTAAGTAGGGTCGCTACCCTCGTAAACACTCCGACATGTGGATACAGGCGCTGCAGTGATCTTGGTATAGTTTAATTTTGTTTTATAGTAAGATTTCAGGCTTAGAATGTTAAGAGAAAAATTACATTATTCGTTCTGAGTATAGTTTCACATGTGTGTGAGTGTACGGAATTTTGCACGAGTAGTATTTTGCCTATGGCTACGACGAGGGATGATAAGACAAAGGAATAATGCTTAGGTATTTTATCAGGCAGTTTCATCCTCAACACACAGGATAAATTAAAGGGGTCTACAGCGAGATATTGATTATAACTACGAAAAAATTAAGTAAGTAAGATGTTCATACCAGATGAAAGTGATGACTCCTCGTCATCATTCTTGATACATACCCCTACAGGAAACTCATTTTCCTTTTGAGCAGTTGCAACATATACAACGATGAATTTATATATACCTCACACAACTGTATATGATAAAAAAAGTCTAATGGCAATATATCAGAACTGTATTTACTTTCTTGCTGTATTTCAGACTCCAACAGCAGCAGCTCGATGTCCATCAGCTGCTGCTCTAATGCTACAACAGCGAGATCGAAAGTTTTATAGACACTTAATACTATCTGAATACACAAGAGCTGTTTTCCGAACATGTAAACGACCACACAGAATTTGAAGATGTACTTACGTGATGGTAGCACCAGCTCTTCCACTTGATGGGGACTTTCAGTTTCCAGTTGCTGCTGCTCTAATGCTAGAACAACAGTACTTATTGTAGTGGACTGACAAGGCAGCCAGTCCACAGTGACGGGTAGCCGAAAGGGCACACGTACACACACGCCGACTGGCGCGAAGTCTGGAACAGGATTCGTAATGAATGTGATAAAGAAAAGAATGTAGCTACTAGAACTTAACTTTTATATCGTCCTTTGGTATACAGCATTCTTGATGATACAAGTGAGACTATCTTGAGATACATGCAATGGTACAAATGGCGCCTTGCTAGGTCGTAGCCATTAACTTAGCTGAAGGCTATTCTAACTGTCTCTCGGCAAATGAGAGAAAGGCTTCGTCAGTGTAGTCGCTAGCAACGTCGTCGTACAACTGGGGCGAGTGCTAGTACGTCTCTCGAGACCTGCCGTGTGGTGGCGCTCGGTCTGCAATCCTGACAGTGGCGACACGCGGGTCCGACATGTACTAATGGACCGCGGCCGATTTAAGCTACCACCTAGCAAGTGTGGTGTCTGGCGGTGACACCATACTTATGTTACAAGCACTTGTTACGATTTGAACACTTTAAGAAACGCGAAGCGGCCCGCGAACAACAACACAACGGGAGAGGACGGACAAGACCAAAGAAGGACAGAACGAACAACAACAAGATCAAACCACGGAGTCCAAGGCCGGCCGCGGTGGCCGAGCGGTTCTAGGCGCTTCAGTCCGAAACGGCGCGACTGCTACGGTCGCAGGTTCGAATCCCGCCTCGGGTATGGATGTGTGTGATGTCCTTAGGTTAGTTAGGTTTAAGTAGTTCTACGTTCTAGGGGAATGATGACCTCAGCTGTTAAGTCCCATAGTGCTCAGAGCCATTTTTGAACCACGGAGTCACAAGAAAACCTAACAACAACGTCCACTCGTACACAGAACAAGAAAGTAAATAAGCTGTCTAAGGCTAGGCGATGTGTCCAGAGACGTACGCAAGATTAGACTCGTTGGCTGAGCTTTTTTCTTTCTTTTCCGTTATTGAGTTTCGATTCCCTCCCGAAGGGGGCGGGCTGGCAGCAGCTTAGTATGCCACTCTTAAGCCTACAGACTTTCTTTAAAAAGATGAAGATAATAAATAATAAAAACAGGCGATAAAATCGGAAACTTAAATGGTAAAATGGCGAAAAAATCGTGGAACTTAAAACATAGAACAAAGGGATGATGATGCTAATAAAATACATATGAAGCAGACAGGTAAAATAATAGACAGATAATTAAAAAACACGGGCACAGTCTGGTTCACAAAAGACATAAAATTCACACCCAGCGGCAGCATGGTTTCTGTTCGCAACACTTTGGAAAGGCTAACAACACTGAACATTCACTGGAACACTACACTAAAAAAATGGCTAATATGACATACCACAGCCGAGAACAGGTGGGGGGAAACTGGACAGATGATGGGAAAATAAAAAGGGGGGAAGGAGAGGAAAAGCGAAGGGGGAGGGGGGAAAGGAGCCAATGGAGGATGAGGACTCATAAGAGGGGTGGGGGGTGCTGGGCAGACGCGACAGGGAGTGGGGAAGGCAGAGGAGGGTCATACAAAAGGACATGGGAGGAGGGGAAGGGAGGTAGGGAGAGGTTAGGCAGGGAGAAAACAGGATGGAAGGGGGGAGGGGAAGAGGGAGCCCAGGGAAAGGACAGAGGAAAGGATGGGGGGTGAGGATCAGAGATTATAGGAGGGATAAATGTTGGGAGAGAGGGCATCATCCGGGAGGGGGAGTTGATGGAAGCCAACTTGGGAAAGGAGATGAAGGGTGTAGAGATGGAGGGTAGGGGGGACACAACAGTGATGGCGTGGCAGGGAGTGGGGACAGGAGAGGAGGAACCACGGGGTTAGGGGGATCAAGGCGGCGGGAGGTATAGAGTATGCGGATATGTTCAAGGAATAGGAGCAGATGAGGGAAAGGAATGAGGTCATAGAGGATCCGCGTGGGGGACGGTAGGCATATACGGAAGACGAGGCGGAGTGCATGATGCTCAAGGATCTGGAGGGACTTATAGAATTTAGGGGGGGGGGGCAGATATCCAGGCGGGACTGGCATAACAGAGGATGGGATGGATTAAGGATTTATAGGTGTGGAGGATGGTAGAGGGGTGCAACCCCCATGTCCGGCCAGAGAGGAGTTTGAGGAGTCGGAGGCGAAGTGGGCTTTGGACTGGACGGAGTGGAGATGAGGGATCCAGGTGAGGTGACGGTCAATGGTGAGGCCAAGGTAGGTGAGGGTGGGGGAGAGGTGGACAGGACGGGGGCAGACGGTAAGGGAGAAATCCAGGAGCCGGAAGGAGCGAGTGGTATGACCTACGATGATTGCCTAGGTCTTGGAAGGTTTGATTTTCAGGAGCCACTGGTTACACCATGCGGCAAAAAGGTCAAGGTGATTCTGGAGAAGGCGATGGTACTGTTGTAGGGAAGGAGTGAGGGCAAGGAATGCAGTGTCATCGGCATACTGCACAAGGTGTACTGGAGGGGAGGGGGGGTTGGGGTATATCTGCCATGTACAGGAGGTAGAGGAGAGGGGCACACCTGCAGAGGGGTAGAAGGTGTGGGAATTGGCATTATGGATGGTAACATAGGAGGGGCGGCGGGAGAGGAAGGAGGCCATCAGACGGATGTAGTTGACAGGAAGGGCGTGGGTTTGGAGTTTAAACAGGAGATCAGGATGCGAGACGTGGGTGTAGGCCTTTTCGAGGTCGAGGGAAACAAAAATGGCGGAGCGACGGGAGTTAAGCTGGAGGGAGAGGAGATAAGTGAGGCATAGGAGTTGGTCATCGGCAGAGAAGGAAGGTCGAAAGCCACATTGGGTGTCGGGGAGGAGGTGGTTTCGGTGGAGGTAGTGATGGATGCGCCGGATAAGGATGAATTCCAGGAGCACCGCTATTGGCCGCTGGAACCACGTGTTCCACTGTGGCGCCTTAAACTAAATGCGGGCCAGGAGGCGCGCGCCGCCACAGCTTACGGCGCGATGGTGCAGAGACCTCTAGGGGTCTTCGACGTCCATGGCGTCTGGCAGGGATTCAGATTCCACAGCGCGCGGTACCAGGACTTACATGATGCACTACCTCTTCCGCTTGATGGAGACTTTCAGCTTCCAGCTGGCGTTCTAATTCCAACATCATTTCAGGAATGAATGCTGTAATAGTAAGAAAAAAAAGAACTTTTATAACCACTTGTCACGAAAATATATCACAATCTCGAAAAATTTGAATACTTTGCTAAGAAATTTTATAACTGTCGCAATTTGAACTCATAATTTTTTTAATAAATACTTACATGGCAATTGACACCACTGCTGCTGGGATCACTGCTGGCTCAGCATTTTATGGTGCAGTAATCACACTGACAGAACTATGCACTGTCAAAGACTGATGATTATTGTGGTGGGGGTTGGGCTTTATATAGCTTCAGACTCCACACTCTATTTTGTAGAAGACCAATAGGAACTCAGAGTGCCATACCAGCAAGCTATAACTTGCATTCTTTTTTTCTTCGAGCACGTTGGTGCAACTGTTCGAGGAAAGTATCACATCTGTGGGGGGGGGGGGGAGGAAAGAAAGATCTGAGACAAACATCCTGTGTTTGCCTGCAAGTGGATGAAATATTGGATGCAGCTGCTAACTGTAGAAAAATACTCTTTGTTCATTCTGAGACAGGAGTATAGTCTGATACATCCAATTCCGCCAGCCGGAGTGGCCGTGCGGTTCTAGGCGCTACAGTCTGGAACCGAGCGACCGCTACGGCCGCAGGTTCGAATCCTGCCTCGGGCATGGATGTGTGTGATGTCCTTAAGTTGGTTAAGTTTAATTAGTTCTAAGTTCTAGGCGACTGATGAGCTCAGAATTTAAGTCGTATAGTGCTCAGAGCCATTTGAGCCAATTTTGAACATCCAATGCCAGCTGCATCCCTCGAAAAATATGTTGTTGTTTTCCTTAGGAGAGAGCTGCGGATGAAGACACTAACGATGCATTCTTTTTCCTCTTGGTGCAGGCAGTTGCTGTGGGAGACAAAAAAACTTCTGTGAAACCAGTAGAGGCCCCTTTCCGAAAACATCCTGTGTTTGCCGGCAAGTGGACCGAAAATTGGATGCAGCTTCTCGCAGCTGGTCAGGGGGCAGGCCACCTCCGACGCCGGCAAGGGACTGCTGCCTGATGCGTGGAGTCTGGCGGCCGCTCAGAAGCTACAATGGCGAAGTCCCTACAGGAGGCGACAGCAATAATGTGCGAACCCGCAACGCACTGCGGAGCATCTTAACGACTTTGCGATCGCAATATACAAAGCGATGAAGCGTTTGGAAGTTAAACAAGAGTACCCATGTCCTACGAAAAGCAAATTATGTCCTTCTCAGAGCACTGTTTTATAAACAATTTCTATCAATAATTTCCGTTAATATTATGTCCTCTGAACCAACAATTGATTTACACAACGAAAATTTGAAACTGCCGCCAAAATTCGAAATTCCCACCAAACTTCGAAATACCGGCCAAAATTCGAAATTCCCGCCATTAGGGTAGGGTGTGGGAGGAGGATGGGTGCGGGAGTGGGAGAGGGCTGGGGCGGACCTGCAGGCTGAGAAAAACACGTGACGTCATCCGGGGGTGGCGGTGGACGTGGTCGGGGGCGGGGGTGGGCAGGGCTGTGGGTGACTAATTGATCAATTTAATTAATTTGCATATCAGTTTGTTCCCAAATTGAAGTGTCACCACCACTATACTACTACTTATAGTGTTTTTAACTTCTTTTATCGTCACATTATTGAGTTTTCGAAAAATTATAAGCCCCTTTAAATACGAAGGGACTTCAAAAAGTAAGTTACGCATTTCGGCCAAGCTAAGGCCATTTATTGTGCTACAAGACTGGCGCAATGTCAGAAGAAATACACATTCTCAGTTTCCTGCAGATACAGTTCTACCATGGTATGGATAACGCCGGCGTCATATTGGAAGAGTGAAATAGCGCGGGAACTGCAAACTTACTCCACACTTGAAGTACATTTATATGCGCAAAACGTCTAAATTGCACACAGTCACCATGAAATTCTGGCTGCATATGACCAAACCCAGTGTCACGTCCAGATGTCGCAGTTGAGTGCCCCACAAACCAAACATCACGTCCAGACGTAGTGAAATGGTTCAAATGGCTATAAGCACTATGGGACATAACATCTGAGGTCATCAATCCCCTAGACTTAGAACTACTTAAACCTGACTAACCTAAGGACATCACACACATCCATGCCCGAGGCAGGACTCAAACCTGCCACCATAGCAGCGGCGCGGTTCCGGACTGAAGACATAGTGAAGTAGTGCCAACATTTTGGTCAAGACCGTACAGACTTGGGTGAAACTGATCGTACAGAACGGCTTTCAACATCGATCACAATATGACAATGTCCAGCCAGCCACTCAAGGAACTGATTCGCAGCAACCGCCGCTTTTCCAACAATGAGAACACCCACACAACCATTCTCGAATATCTCCATGACAATGGGGTGGATACCTATTGTCGAGGATCTGAACGATTGGTAGGACGTTCCGACGATTTTTATAGAGTCTTGGTATCTGTGTTGAAAAATAGTTTCATGTATCTGTGTCAGTATTAAGTGTATTATAGGATTCAATAAATCTTACTTGGCCTGCCATAATAATGTGTAATTTTCTTTTTGAAGTTGAAATGTCCCCTTTGAATAATTATACATGACTGTGTTTAAAGTGACACACAATATTTTTAGCGCAACGCAGTCTGACTTTCAAAAATCCCTACAAAAGAATGACCCTGACTAACATTAACCTATACCTTTCACAAATCACATGCATTTCTTCCAATTCATCATAGTTCGTTTCTTATATACTCTACCCCATCTTAAGCTAACTTAAATCTACTGAGCTCAGATGCTAAACTAAGGGACAAGGCAATGCAGCAGCACAAAACAATTAATACAAACAGCAATAAAAAATGGAAATTGTCAAAGCAAGCTACAGTAAATCTAAATTACCAAGCAATGCAACATTACAGCTAATATGAGCCAGTGTGCAGCTACAAGAAAAATAAATCAGTAGTAAAACTAGCTTAACAGAGTAATACAAAGTGAAATTTAGTAGCACTATGCCTGGCAAACAGCAGCAGCAAATGCAATAACTTATGTCTAAACATGACATAGCTCAAGCAGAAAAAAATATTACACTAAAGACAACAATGCAGACAAGGGAAATGTATATTTAAATCGTAATGTCTATGTAATTAAAGTGGTGCACCACAAAGACTAATTCTACAAAAAATTACCAAGTACTTGAAAAGAAAATTATATATGCAGTTACTGTTATTAGTCCCTTCTTATTGTTCTTTCCATTCCAAGAGCTCCTTTTTCGAAGAATGTGGATCATAAAATAATTATTTAATAGATCTGCTGACAGAAAGTGTTCACATTAGCAAATCCATTTAATTTTATTTTATAAAACCAATGCTGCAACACAGCTGGAAACCAGATATCAAATGAAATAAGCGATTACGCAAACCAAAGCATAAAAATATCATTCAATAGTCATGTGACATTTCATAAGTTAGTAGAAATTCTCTCAACTCTCGTAGAAAGACGCTTGTCATAATCAGGTGTGCAGATGTAAGTATCTTTCCAAGAAATGAGCGTGTCGTATTTGCGATGCTTTCTACAAAGGAATGTCAATAGCGAGGATAATGGTCTTTTTTTCTCTCCACCTAATGGCTTTCTTTTGTCAGACGACTAAATCTCAGCTGGGCGCCCAAAACGCATTACGTCAAGGTCACTTACCTTTCTTACTGAAATATTTATGACAGAAGTTTCCGCTACAGTGGCAGTCTTATAAAAAATTTCACAGGTCAAGAATTTGCGTTACAAATCTGTAGAAACAAAATCCTATTGATATAACAGTGTCCAAAAAATTTTCATCGGCATTGTAATACATTCACGCATTTACATACATTTCATAACTCTTAAAGTACGATTCTTGGTTTCCAACAACCTTTTTCACAAACCAGAGTCCCTAACCACTACTCATTATTCCTTACCTTATTACACATATACATATTCGTCGACACTTCTTCAATATTTCATCATAACAAATACGTAGCATAATCAAATTCCTAATATAGCATCAGCTTATTGATCATAAACATACCTCAGCAGCATAATACACATCGTCCTCATAATAATAACATCATAACACCTCAGTCAAATCTTGAAAACGTCGTAGCTTTCTGCAATAATTTCGAAACCTAAAGAAAATTCTCTGCTAATTTAAATAGTGTCATCTACCTCAAACGTACTATAAAAATCATGATCCCATATCAAATACATCATTCTAAGCTCTCATATTATCACAATGGTTCCAAAAAAATATGAACAGTTCACAAAGTACAGACAAAATACAATTTCATAAGTGTGAAATTATCCAACTGTGTAACTGCGTGAACATGTGTCACTGACATAAAAAAATTTTTGTTTCTCTGTTAAATAATCAGATAGCTGTGTAATTCTGTGTTGAAGAAATATGGTACCGATGTGTAAAGTTGTATAAGCAAATACCACATTAGCTAGGGCTCCTTGTGCTTGCCAAACACATGGTATACAAAGTAAGCATGTACCCCCCTGACGATTAATGTAATTATACCCTCAGGCGTTACAGATTATAGCAATGGAATGAAATGTATCACGGAAAACTTTCTTTGTAATTCAAAAATCTTTAAAAATAAATGTTTAAGTACAAAATTAATCACTCAAATACGTGTACTGTAGCGCTAAACTGTGCGTCTTGTTGTAAGATAATCTCTGTGGAAGTGTCGTAGTTATCGTCCTCTGTAAGCAAAGTTCTGCTGAAATCAATTTACTTACCTCATCATAAACAAAAGTGAAATGCTTTGCGTATAGATATCGTAGTTATTATGCTTATTGCCGTGATGAAGAAAGTACTGTGCTGTAACGTATTGTTGTTCTACGGAAAAGGCTGTCTCATTGTAGCTATACCACAAAAGTTACTACTAAAACATGTTTTACTTTCCAGAATAATACAGAAAAACTGTGCAGATATAAAACAGAAACACTGCAAAAGCAACATTGTAAATTGTTACTCATTAGTAGCGTCGTGATAAAATCGTGTAGCTGTCACATAAACTAACCACTGTGTCATCTGGTATCTCAATGAAAGTACTTTAAATCCAGAATTTATTTTCAAGTAAACCAAAATGTTGCATTAAAATCTCATTAGCAGTACCAGTATATGTTCTAAGTATGTAAGCCTTATAGTCGTTACGTAATCATGCAACTAACAAGCAAGAATGTACACAAACAATAACACTGTGTCGTCTGTTCACAATAACAATGCATTCGCAATTTCTGTTTAAATAAGTACTCTTGGTTCTTGACTGGATATTTAACTTCAAACATTGTTGCATGTTAACAGATTCTAAGTCTGACAAAGCATACTAGTAATGTAAAGTGAAAAGTTATATGGCAAAGACAAAGTTAAAAAGCAGATTATCTTTCAATAAATGTGGTGCAATCTTTTACTCTTCATAGTACTCAGAGTTTCAACTTGAACGCAATTATCATGCGGTATACGTCGGTAAAGAATACTGGAATTTTTCTCAAGGTTAGCATCTATGTTATTTTTCTCTGAGCCAGCCGGCGCACGCGGCTGCCTGCGGTGCGAGTCATTGTCTGTCTCTTTGTTGGCGCGCCTCGTTATTGGGATTAGGAGACCTAACTTCTACAAATTCACCTTGCCGGGAAGGCCCTGCCCTGTTTAAATCCCGCCAGTTCTGATGCAATTCAGGTCTGTCGTTACGAATATATCGTCTGTCGTCATGTCGGTAGATTCCGTAGTTTCTTCCTCGTCCGTCACGTGGTGGAGAATTTCTCCCTGAATCGTAACTGTGCGCCGAACTGTTGCATCTGAAGTTATTCTGTCTCCCTTGATAATAATTGTTTTGGTTCCCATATTGTCTGTTTCCATGGTTATCTCTGTCATATTCATTACTACGGAAATGCGATCTTTCTCTGTAACTATTACTCTGCCAGTTGTTGTCATACGGGTGGTGTCTGTTTTGGTCATGATTTGTGTTGTGAAAATAGCCTTGTCGTGTCTTATTTCTGTCATCGCGGAATTGTGACAGATGTGACCTGTAATTGTTGTGCTCCTGTTTTCGCGTTCCGCGATAGTCAGTGTCAATTTCCAGTTCTTGTAACAGTCCCTGAAAAGCTTCAATGTCGTCTTTGCAACGTCCTGCTAAAATAATATGTCGTAAATGTTCAGGCAATTTGATTAAACAAATGCGGATGAGTTCTGAGGGGCTGTATGGGTTTGAAAGATACTGATTCTTATGCAACATGTCTTCAAAATATTTCATAAGACTGGAAAATTCAGATTGTTCGAAATGTTTCATCTTTATGATGCTATGTTTTACTCGGTCTTGTGTAGCTTGAGACCAATATGCTGAGAGGAAGGCATGATAAAATTCTCCTTCACTGTGGCAATCGTGAATGACCGATCGCATTCTTACAGCTGGTTCAATCTCTAAATAGCCACACATAAATTCTAACCTGTGCTCCAATGACCAGTTGGGAGGAAAACAATGAGAGAATTGATAAAGCCATGCTTGTGGATGAATGTCGTTGCCAGAATTCTTAAATGTTTTGAATTTACGTGTAGTAATGAACAGCTTATACTCAAAATCATCGTGTCGGCGAGTCGCACATCGCTCATTGTAACTTCGTTTCGGCGGTTCCATCTCAAAATCCAATGCGCCTTGCCAATTTCTTTCATAATTTCCGAAGTGTCTCGTGTTATTATTTTGTGGTTGTTCCATATTTCTATGTCCCTCTTCCCATACTGGAGCGCGAGTGTCCTCTGAAATATGTAATTCTTGTATTACTTGTGCCAACTGATCTTGTACTCCCCGGATTTCTCTTTTGTACTGTGTATTGATTTGATTTTGATTTTGTTTGAATTTTCTAATTTGTTCATACTCTTCAGTGTCCGTGAAGGCTACAGGTCTTGTGTCATTCAGATCATCATCTACCTTGTGCCAACTGATCTTGTACTCCCCGGATTTCTCTTTTGTACTGTGTATTGATTTGATTTTGATTTTGTTTGAATTTTCTAATTTGTTCATACTCTTCAGTGTCCGTGAAGGCTACAGGTCTTGTGTCATTCAGATCATCATCTACCTTTGTAGATAAGTTAGTGAACTGACCTGAAAGATCGGCTACTTTATCCGTTAGTGAATACATTTCCTCAGTGTGTTTTTCTGAACCAAGTTTCAGAGTGTCCCTTTGTGTTGAACTCAAATCTACTGTGTCCTTTAAGTTTTCCTGAGTTTTTGCAAGTTGCGTAACCGAATCGGTAGATGCAGCTGAGTCAATTTTAGCTTGCAAGATGTCGTGATTTTCATGAACAATAGTTTGCAGTTCTTTTATGGCTGCTTCGTGATTCTGTAATGCATTTTCATGACGCGAAAAAATAGGTTGGAAATGCTCACAAATTTGTGTTTGTCCGTCGTTACAGACTTTTTGACATTTCGATTCGATTTTATGTAACTCAGTAGTTAAATCTTCACGTGTTTGTTCAAGCGTGGTGTGAAGATTTTGTTCCATTGCGTCTAACTTTTGAAGATTTTGTCCCATTTGTTTCTGATTTTGTTCAAGTGTTGTGTCTAACTTTTGAAGATTTTGTTCCATTGTGTCTAACTTTTGTAGCCTTTGTCCCATTTGTTGCATTAACTGTAATAACAATGCACTGGTGTCTGAAACATGTTCTTCAGTGCTTTTCGGCAGTTAATTTGCACCGGCAACATTCACATTTTGACAAGCGGAAAATGTGTCTAGACTCATTTGAGAAAACGATGAGAACCCAAAACCTGAGTCTACAGTATTTGCAATATTGTGTCCTGACATTTCGGAATCCTGAGGCGAGCTGTTGCCGACCGATCGATCGATAATGCTTCCCTGTTCACTAATTGTTTCACTGTCTACACCATTATTTGCCGCCCGCTCCATTTCCCTATGCACAATTACCAAATTACTACTTTGAATGTCTGTTAATTCATTACACAGTGATGCTGATAAGCTACGCTCGTCGTCACTATTATTTCTCAGTTTACTTTGGAGCCTAGTGTTACGTTTCTCACACGCCATTATTGTCACAATATTTCACACGATAACACAAAATGGTTCAAATGGCTCTGAGCACTATGGGACTTAACATCTATGGTCATCAGTCCCCTAGAACTTAGAACTACTTAAACCGAACTAACCTAAGGACATCACACAACACCCAGCCATCACGAGGCAGAGAAAATCCCTGACCCCGCCGGGAATCGAACTCGGGAACCCGGGCGTGGGAAGCGAGAATGTTACCGCACGACCGCGAGATGCGGGCACACACGATAACACAGACAAGCACAATTCGAAGAGCAAAAATAAGAGAACACATTAATATCTAGTTAATTGCAAGCGCAGCTGCGAAACACTTGGTGCAAATTTACATGCATGCCACAACTGTTTTACTGTACAACAATGACAGACTGCAACTACAAAGGAGATTTTCTCTACAATTACGCGCTAGCAATAAACAAAAGCTACACTAATTACACAAAATACAAGAAAAAATCAAAAGATTCCAGTGAGGTTCCTGGCAGGGTCGCCATATGAAACGTCCCCTTTGAACAATCATACATGACTGTGTTTAAACTGACACACAATATTTTTTGCGCAACGCAATCTGACTTTCAAAAATCCCTACAAAAGAATGGCCCTGACTAACATTAACCTATACCTTTCACAAATCACTTACCTCACAAAAATCTTCGTTACTCAAGCTACAGCAATACAGCGAGCGCCACTACTGCCAGCTAAATAAAAGATTCAAACTACCAAAGGCACTAACTACTGATAGGCATAGTTAGCAAATGAAAGGTTTTAATAGAGAACAAACAATGTATTTACCTTAATAGTGTTGAAAAATCATAATATACATAGCAGTTCATGACATCCAGTCTTACAAATTTCAAAACTCCGCCATCTCTCTCCCCACATCCACCACTGCTGGTGGCTCACCTCCAACTGCGCAACGCTACGCGCTGTTAACATCCAGCTGCCCATCACTACAATGGCAGACAACAATGCAAACTAGCCACAGACTGCACACAGCACAGCCAATGATTTTCATACAGAGCGCTACGTGGCGTTACCAATATAAAAACCTAAACAGCCTACTTACATAGTCTCATCTTAAAAACCACCATGTGATGTGCTTGTAATGGTATGAAACCTGGATAATGCGACAATAATAAAGTTTAATACATTATAAAAGGGCAGGTAGCGGTTTTCACACAAAGTATCCATTATCGGGCCACAGTCGAAGTGTTAAGCGTACAAAATAGATGGAATGCATAATAGTAGTGATGGTTCTGATGTTTTGTCAGATTCACGTCTTTAGGATTTTGGTTCTATTTTTCCTACAGTTTCTCAATACTCATTTCCAAAATTTTCATTGCCTTTATTTAGCAGATTTCTACACAAAAAACTTCGCACATTCAATTTCATATAACAGAAATAATGACATCGTCATTAAGGTACTTGTAACCTGGTGTACAGAGTTGGTGCATTACATTCGTAAGACTTATTACAGACAAGTCATTTTTATCGAGATGTGTTTGCGTATATTTTGTAATCAATAATCCTTACGCCCCCTTGGCTCTTTGTCTCGCAAAATTCTGTGGGCTACAGAAACCGTTCTGCCGCAGTACGTCTCCGTGCTTCATAATCTCACTGATTACGATACATAAAATCAGAATCAAAAATTTAAAAATGCAGCAGCAAGACTCATTGTGCATCGTATTTCCGGGTATAGCACATTTCACCTTTTGCCTCCCGCAGTAACCATGCCTCCCTTCATCGAATGGTCGTTACTCCAGACCCGACTCAAACAGTGATTTCAATGTGCAAGATGGGGGTATATCGGAAAGACAGAAAATAAAGAGATTCAAGGCCGTCGTGCTGTTGGCCCCTATGGATGCGAGTTTGCGTCGCTGCTTTGTCAACCAAATTTCACGGGTTCAAGACCTTTTTCGGTCCTGGCTGTGAATTTTAATGTGTGACAAGCCTTACAAGATGGTAAACCTGGGAAGAGGGAGGAGACGCCATCTCAGTTTGACCCCTCTAAGTTATATAAAGGAATCCTAAGCCAGATCGCTACGTGAAAGGTGGGGTAATTTAATGTTATCCTTAGCTATCAATTATAATAAAATAAGAATACGCAGCCGTTGCTGCACGCAAAGAATTTTATCCTAATTGTACCATATTCTTGTACGCCGGTCGTGGGCGTTGTCATGAAAACAGAGGGGAACTGGTTACAAGCTGGCACAGGGAGAAAAATTTCACTCGTCGTAGACCGCATCATGTCTGGACAAATGGTTTAAAGCACGTGCAAGGGTCGTACTTGTTTGAGAATAGTTGAAATGAAACATCTGAGTTCTTCACTCTCTGACTGATCTGAGGAAGGAAAAACAATCGAACGAAAGGGATGTGCAAGGCTTCTGCACTGTCATGCAGTGACGAAACAATTTACACTGATTCAGCGTGCATTTTCTTTACTGACATACAAATACTCTGCAAAGGAAAGGGAAGTGGAATAATCTTGAATGATAAGTAAGCTGAGTTCACAAGTCTGGTTATTTATTACAAAACTTAATACCAGTTTGAACACATGTAACACATAAATAATCTTATATTACTTTGATGCCGTATATATACACAAGGATGGAGTGGATATCGCAGTTTGCATGGGCACTCAGCATGAAAAGCCTCCTTAAACACTTTGGATAGTATCTACTTTAGAATGGATTTACAAACATGGACACAGACAGGATTTTCAGCCTGATATAAATCAGCAAGAGGGCAACACCCTTCATTTTTAAGACTATGATAAACTCTAGGGAGTTATACAGCGAGGTGACAAAAGTCGTGAATAGCGATATGTACACAGATGGCGGTAGTATCTCGTACGCAAGGTAAAAAAAAAACAGTGCATGGGTGAATCTATCATTTGTACTCAGATGATGGTTTTGATAAGGTTTCCGTCGTAATTATGGCCGCACGACGGTAGTTAAATGACTTTGAACGAGGAGTGGTAGGTGGATCTAGACGCATGGGACATTCCATTTCGAAAATCTTTAGGGAATTCTATATTACGAGCTCCACTGTATCAAGAGTGTGGCGAGAATACCAAATTTCAGGCATTACCTCTCATCACGTACAACGTAGTGGCCGACGGCCTTCACTTAACGACCAAGAGCAGCGCTATTTCTGTAGAGTTGTCAGTGCAAACAGATAAGCACAGAAATAACAACAGAAATCAATGTGAAGAGAATGACGAACGCATCAATTAGGACAGTGCGCCGAAATTTTGCGTTAATGGGCAGACGACCGACGCAAGTGGCTTTGTTAACAGCACATTGCCTGCAGTGCCTCTCCTGGGCTCGTCACCTTGTCAGTTGGACCCTAGATGCCTGGAGAACCGCGGCCTGGTCCGATGAGTTGCGATTTCAGTTGTTAAGAGCTGTTGGTAGGGTTCGAGTGTAGTGCACACTCAACGAAGCCATGGACCCTAGTTGTCAACAAGACACTGTGCAAACTGGTGGTGGTTCCATAATGCTATGTGCTGTGTTTAGACGAAATGGACTGGGTCCTCTGCTCCAGCTAAACCGATCATTGCTGGAAGTGGCTATGTTTGGCTGTCTCGAGACTATTTGCAGCCATTCATGGACTTCATGTTCCCAAACAAGGACGGAATTTTTGTGGATAAAAGTGCACCATGTCACCAGACCACAATTATTCACGAGTGGTTTGAAAAACATTCTGGACAATTCGAGCGAATGATTTGGCCACCAAGACCGCCCTTCATGAATCCCAGAGAACATTTACGGGACATAATCAAGATACCCGTTCGTGCACAAAATCCTGTACTAGCAACACTTTCGCAGTTATGGACGACTATAGAGGCCGCATGGCTCAATATTTCTGCAGAGGACTTCCAGCGACTTGTTGTGTCCATGTCACGTCGAGTTGCTGCACTACGCCAGACAAAAGAAGGTCCAACAAGATATTATGGCGTATCCCATGACTTCTGTCATCTCAGTGTAAATTATTTATTTAATACAATGAGTGTTGGTACTCGTTGGACGCGCTGGCCTGAGTTGTCTACAGCTAAGGGGTTAAAGAAACGAGCACATGGTGTCCGACACAGTGTTAAGAAAAATCGCAGATTTACTCATCGCTGTATCTGGAACAAAACAAGTAATTATTTCGCCCACCAAGCTACATCTGATGATTTTTGGGAAATAATTAATCCAGAACAAATCATGGATTTCATAGTGAGACCCCACGAACGGTAAGAAGGCCACATGACAGCCTTAGTACATGATCTTAAGTTCCACGGAAGTAATTAAACTTCGCACACAAAAGTTAATGCAAATGAAGTCAGTCACTCCCTGCTGATATCAATGGATTTAAACGCCACCTAACTTACAAATTTCAACCCGACTTAACATCTAACTCCATTTTCCATCAGAATGTGTGTACTCACTGGCTCCTCGGTCTCAGTGTCTCTTTCGAAAAACAGAAACTTTCTCCAGACTCTGTGTTCATAGTTAGCTCTTTAGGGAGGTGTGCCAAGCGACCATTCCCCTGTGCCTGCTAAAACCAAGGAGAGAGGCTGGGGCGGTGTGGGACGTCATTGCCGCCAGTTCTTTCTGAATAGAGAAAAACTCCAGAACGGTCTACAAAGCTCTGAACGATATTTTACAGGGCTAGTAAAAGGACTCGATTTTTTAAAAAGGAAGGAAGGTTCGCTTCCGTAGTTGAGACTTGGACCGGTCAGCCAGGTTTAAATGGAGCCAACGGACTTTCCCATGACTCCCAGTGAAGAATGAAAGTAACTGCCTGAAACTCGAAGCTACATCGCCATGTTCCCATCTCATGTAGGTAGCTACGCTGGTACTCGGTGTGTGAAAAGGAATGAGGCCGTTGATCCCAGTAACTAAACCAAAAACAAATTAATTCAAATGTCCAGCAGAATTTCACCTCCAAGCATCGACAATTCACAGAAAAATAGGAGTCTGATAGAAATATTAAATAAAACAGTAGAAAGTCAACGAGAGATAAAATTATGAAGGTGGTGCGAAAGCAATTTACCTCTTTCAAAACAATTACAGAAATGTTACATAGGGTGTTTTATAAAGTCCCTTACCATTTCTGGCTAAACGTTAAAAAATTTGACTTTTTACACGTAAGACAAAAGAATGCACAGCATAGAAGAAAGAACACCTGTTTTTGCTGGCCGAGTGCGTCCAGAACTACCTGAATGCCATTTTTTCTGGGAGATAGATTTTTCGTGCATCGCCAAGACTTTGGGTCACCCACTCGCCCGATTTGATCCAGAGCTCTTTTTCATCTAGCAAGTTATCATGTCCAAGGTGCATCAAGCGAAAATTAATAACCTTCAACAACTGAAAAACTGTTGTTTTACAGGCGTAAAACGAATAACGGCAGCTATGTTTGCAAGAGAGTTTCGGGCTACACGGGAACGACGGGACTTGAGCTTACATTTGCAGTGTCATCACACTGAAATGAACTAAATTTGTATCAACAAATGTCTCAATGTATGTTCATGTTGTTTATTGTCCTTAATAAAGTGTTCAAGTGGAAAACAGTAAGACACTACATAAACACCCTCTGTAACAGCGTAATAGAGAATATGTGTGCAAAGTACATATCTACAAAAATCAAAATAAGCTAAATGAATGGACACACAGCCTAAAGCAAAATTTGAAAAAATTGTCACTATGAAGTTCATTCTTCTGAGGCACATTCATGTGAGTCACAAGACAAACAACACTGATGAGAATCATACCAGGTTTGCTTGTTGCTATTGTTACAACAGCATTACATTAAATGATAAAGCTGCAGTACATTAAATCTCCGAGATATATGACGGAGTGTTGTGATACTGGAGTGACCTATGGGGGCTAAGAAATGACTGGAAGTTTGTATGTATTAATTACTGTTAGTTAGACAGTTTTGATGGTAACTTCGTGTAGACGTCATTGAGATCAAGTATAGAGCATAAGTGCGCATTCTTAATTAACGTTCGCACCAAAATTGACGCTTCTTAAGGACGATACAACGTTGCTCCAACTAAGTCAAAGCTAGGACTTTTTCCCCTCTAATTCAGCTCATCCTGATTTTCAGTACGAATTTCTTGTGTTGCAACTATATAGATGCTATATTTTGATAAAATATTCTAGAAGACTTGACAGATTGATTTACAGCCTTTAATATATGTTTGACAAATCTTGATAGGTCCAAATTTTATAGCTGGAGCGTCCTAAAAACAAGTGAGAGTCCATGTCTTGTGACAAATTCTTTTTCACCAGGTTATCTTTGAGATTATGTGGCTGCCTTTGCTTAGATATTAGCATCGAATTGACTGCTCTTTAGCACCACCCGCAGGACACATGTGGCTTTGAGAATGTCACGGAGGCGAACGACCATTTTTGAATTTGGGGGTGTATATTACCGAGTCAACAAATTACCTGTAATCGTGTAGAACCAGTGAAAAAATGGTAGATTTTGTTATTTTTTCCATATACTTAGTCAGCAATAAAGTATGAGACAGCGCCAGTTGTAACTGAGACTATTTTGTTCTTCATTATTATTTTATAGTTTATGTGATGCATGACATTTTGATTACAGTGGATGCCAAGACAGACTTTACTCATAAGGTGAAGTTTTAATGGAGTGCATAATGTTTCCACAAAAGGTATTCATTTAACTACGAAAACACATGACCATTTTAAATCGACTTTTTATTAAGCACTGTGTCATGGAAAATTTACTAGTACATAGTTCCGTTCAAAAAAAATAATGCTTCATCCTAAACCTCTGTAATAAAAGTGGAGCAAAGACAAAGTACTTTTATCTTTATTGCCGCAGGCTGTTATAAATACGCGAATGGGATATTCTTATCTCCGCCCCGAACTTTTCCCACTAAACAGTCACTTTCACAATTATGTTAATTTTTCTGTTTTGGGTGAGGCTATGTCATACTGTGCTGCTTCAACTCTTCCCCCAAGTTCATCCATTGTAGATACTGGTTGTTGTTGTTGTTGTGGTCTTCAGTCCTGAGACTGGTTTGATGCAGCTCTCCATGCTACTCTACCCTGTGCAAGCTTCTTCATCTCCCAGTACCTACTGCAACCTACATCCTTCTGAATCTGCTTAGTGTATTCATCTCTTGGTCTCCCTCTACGATTTTTACCCTCCACGCTGCCCTCTGGTTAGTGGTAGCGAATTCATCCATGTAGATGCTGGCAAGTGGTAGTGTGCCATTCGCTCCGCAATATATGAAAGAGAGCTCAGTAGAACGTGCTAGTCAGGGCACAGTCATTTACTCTCTGTATCGAGGTATATTATGACAGAATAGGCAACGTGAGGTTTTGCGTTATCTTCCTGAATGTTAACGTTACGGAAAACTCTAAGATCGAGCACAGCAACCGCCCTCAACTCGACAGAAATGTAACGACTACTGTCAAAATTACTAGCTAGGTGAACCACACGCAATCGTATTGTGTATCTAGTTGCAGCCCACGTCATAATTGCGGGTGCTGGGAACGTATAACGACGAGGAATACAATACAGCTGTTGCGTACGACTTCTTACACAACGGTGAGGAGAGTCGGGCTACATAGTGGTGCGGCAACTGTCGTAATGGGAAAGCTGGACAGGAGCTGAAATTATTAACAAACAGATTAACACAGTAAACAAAAGATTTACTTAGCTTATAATTTTCCAAGTGAACGAAGACTCAATATAAATAATGCAGAAAGAAACAGAGCCGAGCTCATAAAATAGCAACTAGTATGAGACTCGCCGTCCTAATCACGAATAATGGTGCCGCAGGGACATGGCTCCAAGGACAAGTGGGGTCGAGCGGCTGCCGCCGGCTGTCGTATATTGTGACAGCAGAGGGTGCTCCTAGTCATCGCCACCTAGAAAGAAGACTTGAGCGCTGAGCATCCCGCCTACCAAAAATAGTCATACAAGTCTTTTCGATCCAAGAACAGTTTCTACTGGCAGGCACTTCTAGATACCCTTTTTTCTGGATAAATATTATATTTCTAGTGGTATAAATCGCTGATTTAACAGAAGTAGTTAAAGCAATTATTTCATACACTTATACATTCAAACTTACCTGTTTTGATACTGAAAATGTGAAACTTATACACGGACTGATCTCTTCATTAGGCCTATACACGTGTTTTTAATTAAATACAAATTAGTGTTTTAATAATGAAAACATCAGGGTCATTCCATGTGAAATCAAACAACAAAAAATTAAATTTGAACATTGACGACTTAGGGTTTTGAAATTATTTGTCATTTTATTCTACCTGTCAGAATAACGAAAATCCAAAACTATAATTTTTTTGGTCTTTTCATTTTAGAGTTCTTAATTTTTAAAGCGAACAATAATTGTGACTTTTCTGTCATGCTTTGAAATCTTCAAAAGGCTACATCCCTAAAACTACTTGAATTATAGAACTGAAGTTTGTTCTACTCTATTCAGTTTCTTCAAAGGTTTACAAATGTGTGCTCTATGTTACATTCCGAAAAATGTTGGATTTTCCAAAAGCAGCTTTTTAACTGTTAAAATTTCAAAATTAGAATTTTTTGTTTTGAAAAAAAAGTTTCTTATTCACTTTCTATAATGTGTATTAAATCTCATGATAATATTCCAGTGTGCACATTATTTAATTTTACTGAAATATTTTTTGCCATATATCTCACAACTTTTGCAGACTGGTTGATAAAACGATGGTTCATAAAATTATAATTAAAATGATATAAAAAAGTTATTCATGGAGCCATTCTTGTAGCAGCTGTCTAAAAACTACTGTAGTTTAAAAGAAAAATGTCTTCTGCAAGCTGCAAATTAAGAAATTTTTATTTTACTTGTGCACCCAGACCCATTTCACCTTATTTACGATATGTTCTCAGTGGATGTCAGTTTTGTTTTACAATTAATGAATTACAACTAACATAATAGAAAATAAATACTGCCAATAAACAATAATTAAACAAAACTTTTCATTTTCATTGACACAATAATGAACTTCACTAGAGATCAATTCTTGAAACAAAGTTACCAAAGCAAGTGAATGAAGACAGAAAGACAGAAAGAGGAACAGGTTGCTGCAATGTAACAGGTGATGCACAACTCAAGCTTATGTGTAGCAATCTTTCTGAAATAGTAGTAGTGGCATTTTTACACAGAATGCAGTAAGATACATTACAATCTGAAGACTCAAGCACCAAACTTCACTGGCATGCGTTACTAGGTTTGTGTAATGGTATTTAAAAAATTGTTACTTAATAATTAATGAACTAATTTAATTTATACTGATGAATTTTACGTTTTTATACTTCTTATAGGTTTCATCTTTTTGATGCTTGTGATTAATCTTTCTTTGATTCCCTAAGAACATGCACTATGAACAAAAAGTGGTCAAAATCGTGTTGCAATCCATTAAAAAGAACCTGACTCTCGATGATTGATCAAAAATTGGCTACTAAAGAAAGAATTAAAATCTGCACTTCATGCAGAGAGAAATTATCAATGAAAGAAAACCTGAATTACTGATAACTGAAACCAAAGAATATTATGGAAAGGGACAACTGAGTTGTAGCACAACTGATCACTGTAAGTTTATGGATGCTGCAGAGGGCTTGCATTTGATGAACTACTCTTTGACTTCAATACAGAAATCCTCAGTAATGAAGAAATGTATCAGCTCAAAGACATATTGCATAGATAAAGCTGATGAAATTATATTAAAATTAAGTGAACCCTTCTTTTAGGGAGAAGCAGGTGAACATCAGAAAACATGAGGCTGTGATGATGCACAATCCGAAATAATTGACTGGTTTAAAGACCAGTTTCACGTTTCTATTAAAATTGAAAAAAATTTTGTGCTGACTTCTCTAACAAAAGTTGGCTGTGCACTCATATCGAAAGGGTTTGGAGTAAGCGAGTGAATGGTAAGAAAAAAATAGTGGAAGTAAACGCATACACCCTATTCCTGATCCTAAGCCTGGACAGTCTTTGTCTGTTAAAATAGTTCTGCTAGTCTAGTGAAAAAGGTTTTTTTTTTTTTTTTGTAATGGCAGTAGCAGCAGGTGAATGCCTAACAAACAGGATTACATTTCAATGGAAAAGATGGTGATGGCAAGCCTATGTATGTTAAAACCAGATGAGTTTTAAGGAACCTGAGATAAGTGTACAAACTTTTCAAATCAAATTGGATTCTGAAAATTCGCTGTATTAAAGCTAAACAATTGTATTATAGCTGGAGCTAATGTGACTCACACTGTTCATATTTGTACAACTCATCAAAATGTGAACGTAATGATAGTTGCAACAAACATGAAATAATGTAAAAAAAAGATCAAAATCTATGTTGTCAAGAACCACACCATTAGTTGACTTCACATGGACTGACCTGTTATTCAGTCTTTCTTTAAGTAATAGCTTTATTAATCATAATAGTTATGAGGAATACAGGGTAGTAATGAATAATAATATTGTTATATGTACAGTATGTATTGCAACCATATTCCACCACATAAATTCTGCACACACTGTATAATTAAAGATTAGTTCAAGTATCATTTGCTTTCACTAAATATGTTTTTCTTTCTAGGGACAGCATCCTTCAAATTCTTTCATTCTTCTTTATAGTGAAATTGTTAAGAAAAACATATTACCTTTTTGCAAATGTCTTGATAACTGTGACTACCACATTCTCTTCCCAAAAGCAGTTTTTCATTAAGACTGAATTGTATGCCAGGTTTGAAAGCAGTTCTCTTTGGTCCGGTGCTTTAAGAAACTCAGTTTCAAATTTATCACACAATTTTGTAACCATCATGTAAGTAGTGACAATCACACTGATAACTTGAGAGCAAGGAAAGAGTAGTTTTCCTCTATTCACATTCTGTATAAGGGAATTCATTTCTTGACCATCTAAAATGTCATCTAACACCAGAATATCTTTTCAAGACTCACATTTTTTATGTTTCAAAACACAGTAGAACAATAACCTGCTATGTATGTCATAACAGGAAAATCTTCATTACAGTTTTCAGTAATTCGTGATAGATTAACTACTGTTTTATCATACAGTGAAGAAATGTCAGTGCCAGTATTTGGTAGCTCAGAGAAAACGTCCTGTTTGGATTGTATGCTGACCTCAGTTAATTTTAAATTTAGCCCACTTACAGACTGCAAGCTAAGGTTCTTTTCTACTTGATACACCTACCTGATGGCGTTATACTGACCTACACATAATTGCATATACTTTCCAAATCTGTCTTCAAGCAAATTAATGTGAAACATTCCAGGCAGAACGTAAGAAAACTTCAACTCATTAATGCAATATTCAGACAGTTTTATAAAAGCCTGTGTTGTTTTCATTAAGGCTGAACATGTTTCTTTTGTTAGTGAACGCTCAGGATATCGAATATTTATTTCTTCCCATCTACTTAGCCATTCTAACATTCGTTAAGTTATGCATACTTGGGGTCAGCTACTGTACATTATTTTATATGGCTCATGAACTCGTCATTTAACCTGTTACCTTTAAATGGTGTTTTGACGTTACCTATTTTCCACCACTCACAAACAAACCAACGTAATTTGCTGTTTCTACACAGTGAGGGAAGGAGTGTTTTGGACCCAGGGTTTGAAGGGCGTTAGCTGTTAACTTCACTGAAAATTGGCAGAGCTAGTTTAGCGTTTTGTTTTTCAAAGTTATTTGATCTCATTGTTTTCAAAGACATACCATAACAATATTTTGCCAGTTTTTCATGTTCAAGGTAATACAGCTTCAGTAAGGTGTCAAAACAGACATAATGCATGCAAGAATCATTGTCCTGAAATGTGAGGTAAATCTTAAAATAATTATTTTTTTGCTTTAACCAGTTGTGCCAGTCTTCATAACGTGTACACAGTCAATTACAAAAAACAAAGGTCTTGTTGAATCTTTAGGATGGTTATATACATGAGACTGAAGGGGGATTTGAATATGATGACATTGCCTTTGTGTTAACAGAATCATTGTCTGAAATCACAGAAAACACTTTGAATCCTGTATATTCAAGACCCAATATAATACTTTTAATCCACTGATGCAAATTTTCACCTGTTCCTTTCTTGACTGGTAGAATATGAACAACACCTTTAAAGTTACTCAGTACACTGCTGATCATGAAAATATATGCTGAATTTGCTGTTGAACATTCGCCATTAACTATACCAACAACACTTCCTCCTTTGTTGTACTCAAAATATTCTTTTATATGTATTTCATCTATTAGAAGACTGACATGATAATCGTGTGGTTTAAGAAATTTACATTTAGCTCTTGTATATGACAAAAAATGATTGTCGCATTGCTCTTTCTGTGGACCTAAATTAATTGAATTCTTGATTGATGAGGGCCTACAAAAAAAACATAATTCCTATTAAACCTATAAGCACATGGAGAACTACTGTAAGATAAACAAGAAAATATCATGAATGACAGAGTATGTGAAAGTTTCTTTGATGACAGTAGCTTCAACTGTTCAATGATAAAGTGTATGTTTTTTTCTCGTTTCATACTCAGATAATTGAAGTGTCTGAAGAATGTCACACACAAAACTCAAAATTTACTCAATATTATCTGCTGCAGTAATCTGCATATCAGCTTTTCCCACACAGTCTAACAGATCACCTAAATCAACAATGCTTGAAACCCTTGTTATAAACTTATCTCCAATTAGCCCTAACTCGTTTATTTGCTTATTCAAAACAAATACTGAGACATCAAGGGTTTCACTAACAAGAACAAAATATTTTATCCTAGCTCACTCATTTGTTACATAGTTTAATTCTTAATTTCTTTGCGTGTTTTTGGTACTTGCATTGTTTAAATTCATAAATTTCGGGCGTATTATAGTATTTGAGAGTTGTAGCATCGCGTTTTAGTACCTGAATAGTGTAAATTCGCGTAGTCGTCTGTCTTCTGTTTTTGTTTTGAACGGCCAGTGTCGGTTGGTCACAGCCAATGTGCTCCCTGCCGCCGTTGGATAAGCAGCTGCCAGCTCACTCATTTCTTACATAGTTTAATTCTTAATTTCTTTGCGTGTTTTTGGTACTTGCATTGTTCAAATTCATAAATTTCGGGCGTATTGTAGTATTTGAGAGTTGTAGCATCGCGTTTTAGTACCTGAATAGTGTAAAATCGTGTAGTCTCCTTCCGCCGCCAAGCAGTGTGTCATCAGTGCGCAAGTAGCAGCATTACTGCATTTACTAGGCAATCTTGTATTTTAATAACCGTTTAAATTTTGTGTCGATTTGTTTGTGCTCTCTGTAGATTAGTTTAGACGTTCTTTGCACAACAGTTTTTAGCATGGATAGGGACTGCAACTGCTGTGTTCGGATGCAGGCTGAGTTGGCATCCCTTCGCTCCCAGCTTCAGGCAGTGTTGGCTTCGGTCACACAGCTTGAGGCTGTTGCCAATGGGCATCACTGTGGGGGTCCGGATGGGGGTTTGTCGGGGACGGCCAGCTGGTCCCACGCATCCCCCGATCGGACTAAGACTGTGGCTGCCCGAGATACTGCCCACATTGAGGCTGATCCCTCACCTGTGGTAGAGTGGTAGGTCATCTCGAGGTGTGGCAGGGGGGGAAAGACATTCCGGAGGGCTGAACGGAAGGCCTCTCCAGTTTGTCTGACGAACCGGTTTCAGGCTCTGTCTCCGGCTGATACTGATGTTCGGCCGGAGATGGCTGCTTGTCCTGTTCCAGAGGTTGCCCCTCAGTCTGCAAGATCCGGGCAGTCACAGAGGGTGGGCTTACTGGTATTTTGGAGCTCCACCGTCAGGCGCGTAATGGGGCCCCTTAGGGATATGGCAGCAAGAGAGGATAAGAAAACCAATGTGCACTCCGTGTGCATACTGGGGGGAGTCATTCCAGATGTTGAAAGGGTCCTTCCGGATGCCATGAAGGGTACAGGGTGAATCCATCTGCAGGTGGTCGCTCATGTCGGCACCAATGATGTGTGTCGCTATGGATCGGAGGAAATCCTCTCTGGCTTCCGGCGGCTATCTGATTTGGTGAAGACTGCCAGTCTCGCTAGCGGGATGAAAGCAGAGTTCACCATCTGCAGCATCGTCGACAGGACTGACTGTGGACCTTTGGTACAGAGCCGAGTGGAGGGTCTGAATCAGAGGCTGAGACGGTTCTGCGACCGTGTGGGCTGCAATTCCTCGACTTGCACCATAGGGTGGTCGGGTTTCGGGTTCCGCTGGATAGGTCAGGAGTCCACTACACGCAGCAAGCGGCTACGCGGGTAGCAGGGGTTGTGTGGCGTGGACTGGGCGGTGTTTTAGGTTAGATGGCCTCGGGCAAGTACAGAAAGGGCAACAGCCTCAAAGGGTGCGGGGCAAATTCAGGACATGCAGGGACCAAGCAGCAATCGGTATTGTAATTGTAAACTGTCGAAGCTTCATTGGTAAAGTACCGGAACTTCAAGCGCTGATAGAAAGCACCGAAGCTGAAATCGTTATAGGTACAGGAAGCTGGCTGAAGCCAGAGATAAATTCAGCCGAAAAGGACAGACGGTGTTTAGAAAGGATAGATTGCATGCAACCGATGGTGGCGTGTTTGTCGCTGTTAGTAGCAGTTTATCCTGTAGTGTAGTGGATAGTTCCTGTGAAATATTATGGGTGGAGGTTACACTCAACAACCGAGCTAGGTTAATAATTGGCTCCTTTTACCGACCTCCCGACTCAGCAGCATTAGTTGCAGAACAACTGAGAGAAAATTTGGAATACATTGCACATAAATTTTCTCAGCACATTATACTCTTAGGTGGAGATTTCAATTTACCAGATATGGACTGGGACACTCAGATGTTTAGGACGGGTGGTAGGGACAGAGCATCGAGTGACATTATACTGAGTGCACTATCCGAAAATTACCTCGAGCAATTAAACAGAGAACCGACTCATGGAGATAACATCTTGGACTACTGATAACAAACAGACCCGAAATTTTCGACTCTGTAAGTGCAGAACAGGGAATCAGTGATCATAAGGCCGTTGCAGCATCCCTGAATATGGAAGTTAATAGGAATATAAAAAAAGGAAGGAAGGTTTATCTGTTTAGCAAGAGTAATAGAAGGCAGATTTCAGACTACCCAACAGATCAAAACGAAAATTTCTGTTCCGACACTGACAATGTTGAGTGTTTATGGAAAAAGTTTAAGGCAATTGTAAAATGCGTTTTAGACAGGTACGTGCTGAGTAAAACTGCGAGGGACGGGAAAAACCCACCGTGGTTCAACAACAAAGTTAGGAAGCTACTGTGAAAGCAAAGAGAGCTTCACTCCAAGTTTAAACGCAGCCAAAACTTCTCAGACAAACAGAACCTAAACGATGTCAAAGTTAGCGTAAGGAGGGCTATGCGTGAAGCGTTCAGTGAATTCGAAAGTAAAATTCTATGTACCGACTTGACAGAAAATCCTAGGAAGTTCTGGTCTTACGTTAAATCAGTAAGTGGCTCGAAACAGCATATCCAGACACTCCGGGATGATGATGGCATTGAAACAGAGGATGACACGCGTAAAGCTGAAATACTAAACACCTTTTTCCAAAGCTGTTTCACAGAGGAAGACCGCACTGCAGTTCCTTCTCTATATCCTCGCACAAACGAAAAAATGGCTGACATCGAAATAAGTGTCCAAGGTATAGAAAAGCAACTGGAATCAATCAACAGAGGAAAGTCCACTGGACCTGACGGGATACCAATTCGTTTCTACACAGAGTACGCGAAAGAACTTGCCCCCCTTCTGACAGCCGTGTACCGCAAGTCTCTAGAGGAACGGAAGGTTCCAAATGATTGGAAAAGAGCACAGGTGGTCCCAGTCTTCAAGAAGGGTCGTCGAGCAGATGCGCAAAACTATAGACCTATATCTCTGACGTCGATCTGTTGTAGAATTTTAGAACATGTTTTTTGTTCGAGTATCATGTCGTTTTTGGAAACCCAGAATCTACTCTGTAGGAATCAACATGGATTCCGGAAACAGCGATCGTGTGAGACCCAACTCGCTTTATTTGTTCATGAGACCCAGAAAATATTAGATACAGGCTCCCAGGTAGATGCTATTTTCCTTGACTTCCGGAAGGCGTTCGATACAGTTCCGCACTGTCGCCTGATAAACGAAGTAAGAGCCTACGGAATATCAGACCAGCTGTGTGGCTGGATTGAAGAGTTTTTAGCAAACAGAACACAGCATGTTGTTATCAATGGAGAGACGTCTACAGACGTTAAAGTAACCTCTGGCGTGCCGCAGGGGAGTGTTATGGGACCATTGCTTTTCACAATATATATAAATGACCCTAGTAAATACTGTCGGAAGTTCCATGCGGCTTTTCGCGGATGATGCTGTAGTATACAGAGAAGTTGCAGCATTAGAAAATTGTAGCGAAATGCAGGAAGATCTGAAGCGGATAGGCACTTGGTGCAGGGAGTGGGAACTGACCCTTAACATAGACAAATGTAATGTATTGCGAATACATAGAAAGAAGGATCCTTTATTGTATGATTATATGATAGCGGAACAAACACTGGTAGCAGTTACTTCTGTAAAATATCTGGGAGTATGCGTGCGGAACGATTTGAAGTGGAATGATCATATAAAATTAATTGTTGGTAAGGCGGGTACCAGGTTGAGATTCATTGGGAGAGTGCTTAGAAAATGTAGTCCAGCAACAAAGGAGGTGGCTTACAAAACACTCGTTTGACCTATACTTGAGTATTGCTCATCAGTGTGGGATCCGTACCAGATCGGGTTGACGGAGGAGATAGAGAAGATCCAAAGAAGAGCGGCGCGTTTCGTCACGGGGTTATGTGGTAACCGTGATAGCGTTACGGAGATGTTTAGCAAACTCAAGTGGCAGACTCTGCAAGAGAGGCGCTCTGCATCGCGGTGTAGCTTGCTGTCCAGGTTTCGAGAGGGTGCGTTTCTGGATGAGATATCGAATATATTGCTTCCCCCTACTTATACCTCCCGAGGAGATCACGAATGTAAAATTAGAGAGATTCGAGCGCGCACGGAGGCTTTCAGACAGTCGTTCTTCCCGCGAACCATACGCGACTGGAACAGAAAAGGGAGGTAATGACAGTGGCACGTAAAGTGCCCTCCGCCACACACCGTTGGGTGGCTTGCGGAGTATAAATGTAGATATAGATGTAGAGAAAGATTTGTCTTAATGTTAGCAAACAATACAGATGTAGGTTTTGTAATGATACTCCAGAAATCAGATAATTTTAACATTGACAATTTGGCCTTTAACACACACAGTGATGGAATGGATTGAGCTTTTAAAGCAATTTGGGAAAACAGATGGAACTGCTGTTGAAAGCATATTTGGTCTGTTGAGTGTGCTAGGGGCTTCTCTATTTCTTCTGTTATCTTAAGATATTTTTATAATTTCATGAAGGTGTAAATGTTGTTCACACACCTTTAACCAATAACCCACATGATAACTGTGCATAACTGATTACTATGATCTTAAGCCATTTACCACCATTTTGTTCTCTTCGATGTGCATTTTTTTCTGTGTTGCCTGATTGACATAGAGTTGAAGAAAAGGAATATAAAATAAAAAGGCGCAACATGTTGTTGTTGTCTTCACTCGGGAGGCAATACTGACCCTACGACTTATCTTAGAAAATAGACTAAGGAAAGGCAAACCTACGTTTCTAGCATTTGTAGACTTAGAGAAAGCTTTTGACAATGTTCACTGGAAAAGATGCAATAACCTTAAAATAAATTATTTATTTTAATTGGTCCACAAATGTAGATTATGGCACATGGCACTCTCTTTTTACATTTGTTTCTTATTTTTTGTGCCAGACAACAAAACAATCAATATGGATTGCACACACACCACTGTTCCCTCACGTTTTTCTTGTAAATTGCACGTATTCTTTGTTTCTCCAGTGTTGTGCATTCAATTACATGTCCGTTTCCAGAAGTCCTGAGTTCAACTGGAACACATGAAAGGTATGATTTTGGGTATGATGGACGTTCTGCCCTTTTCAAGATATGCTCTTGGCACCATCCTCCGGAATTGAAGCAGTGGAATATTTTCATTTGAGAGGCAGTAAGTGACGTGCCAATTGACCAACGCGACATCTAATGCATTGGTGAACAATGGGAAGCACCATTTCTCACCTCGTATGGTCAAACAATATTTCTACACATTCCAGTCCAATTTGTCCACACCTACTGTATGGCTGTTATTTTCTGAAATCATTCTTGGCTGTGGAACTTGCACTTTTTTGTTCTCAGCTATGCTCCATCTCTTTACTTGGTTTACTGAGTATACTGTCTCATAGTTTGACAAGAGCTTTACACAATTGTTATCCTTCCACATTACTGTCATTATCTGCATGTCCTTGTCAAATCTATAGTAATATGTTCCTCTTCGTTTCTTCTTGATGCTGTTCTCAGATTCTATTGGAGAGTTATTCATTCTGTTCATATGGGCAGTTCCAGTTGCCATTACTCTCATTTCTGAGAGCTCTTTCATGAAACGTAAGCTTGTGAAAAAGTTATGAAAATATATTTTGTGAAGTTCAGGAGTCTACAGAAACGAAATCATATTCAACCCAACTGATCTGCCAAGTCCCAGAACTGAAACGCCATTTACATCCTTTGATTTTCCTTCATAGACTGATATTTGGTAACAGAAACCGTTTTGAGAACAGCACATGGCGCACTGTTTCAGTCCAAATCTCACTGGTTTCCCGCATATGAATTGTTTCAGGTAACAGTGTCCATAATATCGTACCATTTGCTCATCAATGCTCAGGCTGTCAGAAAAAACATGAAATTTCATGAAATATTTATTCAGTAAATCCATCATCAGACGAATTTTATAAAGTTTATCCCTTTCGTCAGGTGGGATTCTGTTCAGATGTTTGTTGTTGAAATGAAGGTGACGCCTTATTTCGAGTTATCTCTTATGACTCATACACTGTCGTACAAACCTTATATCAAAGTCCTCATCTTCTTTCCAGTATAGCTTTTCCTGTGGAAGAGCATTGTATCCAGTGAAGAGTAGTGTACCTATGAACTTTTTTATGCATCCATTGGATAACTCATAGCTGTGATTATTGTTCTGTGTAGCATATCAGACACTGTCACTGACAATCAAGTTCAATACCTGTTCATCAAAAAATTCTTCAAAGCACTAAACGGTAGAGTTTCCCTTTAGTGCTGCAATCAAATTGGATTTTCGCTGTACAGTTTTTGCCGTATTATGATAGGTTTTAGAGTAAGTCGCATCTTCTCTTGTCCAATTAGAAATGACAATAGCTTTGACTTTCTTCTGACGTTGACCTGCATGATCCTCGTTTTCCTTATCTCCATTCGCATGAATATCCAAGGAACCTGGCACATCAGATGCAATAATATTTTCAAATATATTTTCGTCGATATCTTCACAGGCAGACATCTCATCTACACGATCTGGAGAGAGAGCGACAATGTCAATGGTTTCATTCACATCAGAATCATCACCAAAAATAACTATGAAGTTCAAGTCATATACAAATTCTTCAGGTGTCATGCAGAAATGAAATAGGTCTTTGAAATAAATGATCGATAAACATCTTCTCAAACCATTACAGAACATGCCTGTACACAGATATTGGAGGTTATATACATAATAATATAGCTTACGCTGTTTTGAAAATGTGTAACACTTGCAACGCTGAAAAACGTAGCTCCTTCATAAAAATAAAAGTGTACAACTTACTCATTTAACAACAACTGACGAAACTTCAATACAAGCGCTCAACAAAGGTCTGGACAACAATGGAAAATGGTAGCAATCGCCACCAGCATTATTAGAAATGCAAAATTGCCGTTACAAAGACAAATCCCCAAGTGGGGATCATGGCACTTAATGGGTTAATAAATAAGAACTAGTATTACTGAAGGACTAGTTTAAAATAGTGTTTTAGAAACTATCATATTTGTAAATTCTGAGTATTACATTTTATAAATATTTGTGGCAGATAGGAGGATTGGAACTTAAATAGTGGCAATTACACTACTGGCCATTAACATTGCTACACCACGAAGATGATGTGCTACAGACGCGAAATTTAACCGACAGAAAGAAGATGCTGTGATATACAAAAGATCAGCTTTTCAGAGCATTCACACAAGGTTGGCGCCGGTGGCGACATCTAAAACGTGCTGACATGAGGAAAGTTTCCAGCCGATTTCTCATACACTAACAGCAGTTGAC